>NC_039254.1:3206247-3506247 GCF_003368295.1 Carassius auratus
GAGCCTAGCCATTTTTGTATGTGTGTCTGTCTTTCTGTCAGAAAAGAATGACTGCTATGCATTGGGAGATAAGTTGTCTCGTAAGATCATGGAAAAAGAAGGTGATAAAGAAAAAGAATGAAGGAAGGAGAATGAAAAGTTGTGTGGAGTAGGTACTATTATACACAGAACAAGAAACTCATCACTTCTAGATGAATAAAGAATAGGCCTACAACACAGTGTCCTAACAAGGCACAATGCGACAAAGCAACGAGCTTTCCAAGTGTCTGTCCTAACCAGCTTTGACAATAACACTATACTTTGTCAGCTGCTTCTGTAGTTTTGTGGTGCAAAGTCCCAATTCACTTCCTGTAACTCCGTGGCCATCTTGGAAACGCTCCCAGGCAGCTATTTTTGAAGTAAAACTGCCATCTATTTGAATGAGAAAGACATTTTTTTTTCAAGATGACGTATCAAGAACACATTTCAAATCAAAAATAAATCTGACAAAAACAGTATCATACATTATACATTTCATAGTTTTTTTAGCTCAATTATGTAAAAAAATAGGGCAATAGTCGTGTCAAAAATGACATACTCTACACTATGTTATGGCCACACCACAACTATATCGATAAAGACAGAAGAACAGATGGAAATTTTCCATCTAATATATGATAAAAGCGCCCACAGGTAATCAGAATCCATCTTTACAGAGATAGTTTAACCAAAAATGAAAATTCTGTCATTAATTACTCACCCTTATGTCATTCTAAACCCATAAAAACTTTGTTCATCTTTAGAACACAAATATTTCTGTTGAAATCCGAGAGCTTTCTGACCCTGCATAGACAGCAACATAACTGACATGTTCAAAGCCCAGAAAGGTAGTAAGAACATCATCCATGTGTCATCAGTGGTTCACCATTAATTTTATGAAGCTACAAGAATACAAAAATAACACATGTATTCATACATTTTTTCTGTTCCATGTCAGCCTTCAACGTGCATTCTCATGGTACTCTCATGAATGCATGTCTACTTACATTAAGAAATTGTTAAATAAAGTTTATTAATATATTCTAATAGCTTCATGAAATTACGGTTGAACCACTCATGTGACATGGAACCTTGAGCATGGTAGTTGTGTTGCCATCTAGGGTCAGAAAGCTCTTGGATTTCTTCAATAATATATCATTTTGGGCAAACTATCCCAGTACTTGTTTGGGTAAAACTTCTATTTGCCCTCATTGATGTGCTTTTATGCATCATGATGTTTCACATTCTTAACAGTTGCTACATTCAGAATAGCATATAACTTTTTTTCCCTTTCTGCCATAGTAGTATGCTAGTATTCTACTCCAAAAATCATCAAGTGTCTTGTATATATTGTGTTGTGCCGCGTAGCCTTGCCCTAAATCGCTCCTCACATACATTAAACATCAGAAAAGTTAGTTTTATTCGACAAACAGAAAACCTTAAAAAAATATGAGGTACGTGTTTTAAGTTTCACGCTCCTCAGCTGTGGAGTGGAGTGTGAGAAAGAAAGCAAACAGATTGAGTGTGATTTTTTTTTTGCGTCGAGTGGCATTTTCACTTTCAGCCTGGACAGAAAAATTGCTTTTCACTTGAATCTTGTCACGTCGTGCCTGTTTAGGACATAGTGTTAGAATAAGGGTACAGGAAAAAAGCTAGTGGAGAAAGAGAGAAGAAAGATATGGTGTTGGAATATGTGCTAGACTCTAAAGGACAAAAAAGTGAAGACAGACTGTGAAGTGAAGACAAAAAAATGAAGATGAAAATGTAGAGGCTAAGTTGGAGACTGGCTTTACCTCAGTTTGGAATCCTTCCACTAAGATAGCCACCAACAGGTTGAACAGGACATAGTTTCCAAAAGTCATGAGAGCGATGAAGTACAGAGCAGCCACAGGAGAGGTGGAGGCCATCCCATTATACAGTACCTTATTCCAGTCCTCCTGAGTCAAGATCTGATGTACAAGCAACAAATATAAATCAAACTGCCATTTATACTTGTTCATAATTTTGGGGTGGAAAAGAGTTTGTAATGTAAAAAAAAGAAAGAGTCTACATTTTTTTGATGCAACTAGAGTAAAAACAGTAGTATAAGGAAATATCACCACAAAATAATTGTTTATATATTACATTTTCTAATCTATTATTGTGCTGGCAAAACTGAAATTTCTGTTTGCTCATACTGAGCAATACTGTAAAATTATGCTTCATAAATCATGCTGATAAAATGCTAATATTTCAATGCTTTTGTAAAAAACTGAAAACTTTTTGTTTGGGATTTTTTGATGAATAGAAAGTTCATCAAGGAAACAGAATTTCAAATATAAATCATTTGTAACATTATAAATGAGTAACACTTTATAATAAGGTCCCTTTAGTTAACATTATTTCATTCATAAATAATTAATTAACAATGAGCTATACATTTATTACAGTATTTATTAATCTTTGTTGGTGGGGTATGTGTGTTTTTCAAAAACGCATTAGAAAACCGAGTTGGGCCGAGTACCAAAACAAACCTGTAGCCAATCAGCAGTAAGGGGCGTGTCTACTCAGTGCACAGGACAGACATTAGCCTAGCCAAGCAACGTCAGAAACATTGCAGATTAAAAACAAAAGAGTAAAACATCTGCGGAAAAAAAGATGGCTTACGATAAAGCATGAAGTAAGACCGGTCGAAATATCGCATTTTTTGCTTTCCAGCACTGGAGAGAACTCAAAGAGCAGGAAGGCCTGCGATCAGACGGGTGAGTAACATTGGTTTTGCTTTGTTTCACAGAACTAATATATGCTGGCTTTTGCTTGAATATGCTTACGTGTCATGTTCGCTTCTTTGATCATCTGCAATCGTATTGTCGTTCCCTTCAGCTATGATAAAGACACATTCATTTCCACACCTTATAAGCCTGGAGCATCTAAACCTCCTCTATTGCCTGTTTCAAGCGTCAGCTCCCAAAGTGTATCCGAAAAGTAAGATAATATGCAGCAGATAATAGTACAGCAGATTCCGCCATAATCGTTGCCTAGGTTGCTTATGTAAAGTATGTGTGGGGCAGAGCTATCAAAATAGGGGCGAGTTCCTTCTGGGGTAGGGGCGTGTTAGTTTTGGTGATTTGAAATAACTTACCCCACCTTTAACATTTCTTATTAGTTCATGTTAGCTCAGGTTCATTAAAGACGATTAACAGATACAACTTTTTGTTTGAGTATTATATTAGAAAATGCTGAAATTTGTATTATATTAATATATAAATTTTATATATGATTAATAAATGGTTTAGAAGTTTGTAAGTTCATGTCAAATAATCTAGTTATGTTACAAATTACAAATTCAAATTGTAATGTTTTTTTTTACAATTTATTGTTGCAGACTTGCTAAATAAAAGCATTAATTTCTTTTTTTTTTAAATGAAAAGAAAAATCTTGCTGACCCCAAACGTTTGAATATCAGTGTACATTTGCATGAAACATGCCTCATTTGAGCATCTGTTAGCAATTGGGATCAAAAAACATGTGCGTTTTGTGCTGAGCACTTATGTACAGATCACTCAAGATGGATGTTAAGATGCCTGATTGAAATTCCAGCTTGTGTACATGTATCATGTAGGAATCTTGCCTGAAAAACTGTAACAATGGCCCACAGCAACGAGTCAAAGTTCTTGCGGTCAGGAACTGTGTCTCCATCTCTCTCAGAACCAAATTTACATCCAAACAGGTGCATTCCTAGAATACTGTAAAAAATAAATAAAAATAAAATAAAATATAACACACACAACTGTTAAAATGTAAAATAAATGGACTGAATAAACAGTACACTAAAACGGCACAAAATGATATCTAATCTTGCCTGAAAATAAATATGAAAAGCATAAGCAGCATGCAGAAGGTGGCAACATTGTCCATGGTCTTCATCAGGACCACCAGCTGCCTCTGCAGGGCCGGCATAAAACGGACAAGCTTCAACACCCGCATGAGCCTGAAGGTCCTCAGCACCGATAAACCTCCTCCCTGCTGACCAACAATCTCCCAGACGCTGTCAAAACATATAAACACACACATCTGACTATATGACAGAATGCACAAGGAGGACAATACGAAAACAAACCCCAGCTACCATAGTTACCCTTTCATTCCTAAGGGAGAAATGTAACAGAGTGGGTTATTTCTCACAAGAAAAACATTCGAAAATGTTTTGGTGTGGTTTGTTGCATTTCAAACAAAGCAAAAAATCTCACCAGCCAATTGAATAAAAGAAGCGAAAATAAAACTGCTGTGAACGCAAGCAATTCTGCAACAAGATGATTAGAGACAACTTTGGAATCTCACAGCAAATAACGACAGCAAATAAGTGATACATTTAATTAGAAAAATTATTTTAAATTGTAGTAATGTTACACATTTTGTCTTTTTCCAACGAATAACTGCAGCTTAATTTTGAGCCGTTTCAAATATTTAAAAAAATCTTGATCCAAAACCTGTTTAACTATTTTTTTTTTACTTTTTTTTTGTGCATTGCAACATACTATTTTTATAACTTAATGATAATACTTTATTATTTTTGTATTTTATAATTATTTGAATATATATTTGAATATCTTTATCTTGTTACATACATTTAATTCATTTAAATAGAATCCATCTATCCATCCATCCATCCATCCATCCATCTATCGCTTGCTTGCTTGCTTAAAGTAAATGTATTTGAAGAAAAACAATTTCTTGATTTTCTATCTTAAGAAATCTTGTTTTCTCACCCACGATAAACCACGCCCACAAAACAGATCTGTTGGTGACTGTATTTATGCAACACACGGAGCACAAATAAATGCAAAAACCCACCATAGCGTTGCACAATGCCAAATCTTTCGCTTGTTCAGATGTCTTAGTAAATGCAAATTCATGTCAATTGTGAATGGATGGGCGTAAAATTGCAGCACTCATCATGACAGCTGACAGTCATCAGACTGAACAGGCAACAGATGTCCCATCACTCAGTAATGGCTGCATTCTGTCTGGTTGTCACTGTTGTGATATAACACACTGCCAGTGTGCATCTTCAGAAATGAAGATGAACATCAATAAACAGTGAGCAGAAGAGCACACGTACCTGATTACCACAATAATGCCGTCAAAGATGTTGTAAGGGTTCTTGATGTAGCCGAAAGGGCCATAAACCAGCAGTTTCAGGAGCATCTCCAGTGCAAACAAACTGGTGAAGACAATATTACTGATTTCCAGAGCGTTCGTCAACTCATCAGGCTGAAAAACAAAGAGAGAGAAGATAAAATTAAGACTTATCACATAGATGCCATTGTGGCATGTCAGTACCGTTTTACGAAGGACACAAATCTTTTCATTAAAACATTTTTAAACAAATGCAGTCACTGAAACATTAATAATAATAATAATAATAATAATAATAATAATAATAATAATAATAATAATAATAATAATAATAATAATGATAATAATAATAATAAATAACAGAACACTATTCTGTGGGAGCTGTGCAGCTGTCACGCTTCTGTGCCTGAAAGAACACGGAGCCGAGAATTATCGAAAGAGTCTTTATTAATCCAACACAGGGGTAAATCCAACATGGAGAACAGGAGGAAGACGCGTAGATAACTTGTAGATCCGACCACACTGAACTGAAAGGACACGGCTTATAAAGGCAGGATGATTGGGACAACACAGGTGCTAGGAATGAAACAATTAACAAGGGACATGGAACACATGGAGGGAAAACACAACCTAATGAGTCCAGAGAGGAGACAGGAGGAACCTGGAGCAGGAGGAGCCAAGGCGGACCCAGGCCACAGCAATGGCCATGGAGGAGGAATGGCCGCCGACTCCAGGGGGGTGACCAATGGCGGCAGAGAATGTGGAGGAGGAGTTCAATGCGGAGACAGAAAGCCAATGAGCCAGGGGGATGCCAAGGACCTGGGGGGCCAGGGTGGAGCCGAGGGCTCTGGTGACCCAGGTGGAGACGGAGATCCATAGATTTGCAGTAGAGCCAGAGCGACTGAGGACCAAGGTGGAGCTGGCAGGAGGAAAGAGCAGGAAGGAGGAGTCCGGGCTCCAGAGGCTGGAGGCAGAGGTGAGGAAGACTCTGACCACGGCAACGCTGGAGGATGGCAGTCCGACGGGGCTCGCACAGCATAGATGGTAGGCTGAGGGCGATCAGAGGGGCTGCCAGGTGACAGCGGTGGAGGAGGCAGGAACAGGTGGGCATTTTGGAGGAGCGAACACTGAAGGGCACATTCTAGGAGCAGGAACTGGAGGACACATTCTCCAGCTCCACTCCTTGCTTACACCATCTGTGGCTCTCTCCCTTGCTGTGGGACGTAGTCGCTAGCTCTCACAACCTGGTCTGATGGGTTGGGCTTTGGCTCTCCGTCATCGGTGGGCTAAGGCTTAAGCTCTGTACTGTAGGTGGTGGAAGATTGTGGGCAGGGTTCTGGGTCGGGAGTAGCACTGGCGATCAGTCCCTGGGAACAGGTGGGGAACGAAGATCCATTTCTCACCAGTGTCCACTCCACAAAGGCGGCAAAATTTGCTTGGGGACCATCCTCAGACAACGGCACTCTGTACGCCAGGGGTGCCCAACCCTGCTCCTGGCGATCGACTGTCCTGCAAAGTTTAGCTCCAATCCTAATCAAACACACCTGAGGCAACTTATTAAGGTCTTCAGGCTCACTTAAAAATTAAAGGCAGGTGTGTTTGATTAGGGTTGGAGCCAAACTTTGCAGGACAGTCGATCGCCAGGAACAGGGTTGGGCTCCCCTGCTGTACGCAGTGTTCACATCGTCCAGGTAGATGGTGAGGCGTGCCATGACCCAGAACAGTCTAGTGTGTGCCCCGATCGAATTCTCCCCCTGCTCCAGCAGGAAGAGGAGGTATTCCAGGCAAAGGAGGGGATCCATACAGCACAACGGAAAGAAAAAGGACTAAGGAAAAAATACTGAAAACAAATGAAGGGGAGACAAATGGAATTTAAAGTGTATACAGGTCAGGTGTTCTGTCACACTACTGTGGCGGAAGGAACAAGGAGCCGAGAAAAATCAAAAGAGACTTTATTAATCCAACACAGGCGTAAATCCAACATGGAGAACAGGAGGAAGACACACATATATAACTTGTAAACCCAACCACACTGAACTAAAAGGACATGGCTAATAAAGGCAGAATGATTGGGACAACACAGGTGCTAGGAATTAAGCAATTAACATGGGACATGGAACATATGGAGGGAAAACACAACCTAATGAGTCAAGGGGCATGACAGCAGCTAAATATGTTTTTGTTGTTGTTGTTGTTTGTTTGTTTGTTGTTTTGAATATGAAGGTCAAATAAAACTGGTCTTATTTTACCTTGCCTTTATTTTTTTTATTTGGGACATCACATCTGTTGCAGGGTAGTAATGAAATAATTTTGCATGCTCTTGTACACACACACACACAAAACACATTTTATAAGATAAATTAACTTAAAAAGCAACACAGCACAATATATTACATATCCAATATATTATATACTTGTTGTACTAGATAGCATTTTAATTTATCTTTTTTGACTAAGTATAAATAAATAAAAAATATTATTAAATATAAAATTAATATAAAATAACTCCTTAAAACAAGTGTAATGAATAATTAAAACAGTATATACTATATATATATATATATATATATATATATATATATATATATATATATATATATATATATATATATATATATATATATATATATATATATATATATATATATATATATATATATATACATATATATATATATATATATATATATATATATATATACACTATTATATATCCTTATATAACTTTTCCAGAGGTTGTCTAAATTCATGTACCTGTATAGATCCCCAAAATAGACTACAGAACTACAGTAAAGTGTTACTCTTCTTGGCCTGCATGATTATTTGATAAACCATCTCAGTCGAGAAGTTACATAAAAAAAATAAAAATAAAATAAAGAGCTAAAAACTTATGAATCTGCTCAACTCCAATGGGCCCAGGACATATTTTGTCCCCATTTAATTAAACAGAACAAAGACTCATATGCACTTTCATGGCCTCATATTTCCTAATAGCTTGCGGTGCAGACTGTGCTAGATAAACTAACGTGGGGATTAACTTTCGACATCATAAACACCAAGTTTCTCATTGTGCTTCTCTTTCATCAGAGCGCATTGTCTCGAATGACTGCAGACTGAACTTAAACTCACATACAGGTGAACTACAAAGAAAGAACCGCAGATTCCCTGGTGTAATTGATGTTGATGATAGTTTGGTATGCAGAGAGAGAGAGTTTCTTTCTTTCTTTTTTTTATGAGGCATGGGTGAATTGAAGGAGAGACATATGGACCGGTTCATATTTCGCTTCAGTTTTTTCGATTGTAAAAATGAGACTGGGCAAGAGACCCAGCACGCATAACACATTCTTGAAACATCACGGCTAGCTGGGTTTAATGAACAGAGTCTTAAACGCCTGAAAACAAAACACAACATCCCCAAGCACGCAACTATTTTCCTATGAAAACTAACAGTGATTTTAAGAGACGTTTAGACAGGTCGCTGAACTTCAGAGTTTTAAATAATGACAAAAACTAGGTAATTCTTTTACCGAGATGATTGTTTCCGCAAAGTAATGAGGAAAAAACACAATTACATCTTGTGCATGAAATGAAAAATAACATCTATATTAGCTAATAGAATTAAATGTAATCTAATCAGATTGAGAAGTGGTCCATGGAGCACGATGATGAAGTGTGGGGCTATTTGCGGCTGTCGAGGTGTCTCACAGTGGTGGGGAAGAAAGCCAGCCAGGTTTTTTTTTTTTTTTTTCGCGGTTTTTGGATCGGAGCAGCCCAGGTTTGGGCACTGTCTACCCAGCAGGAGCTTGCACTTGGCCTCTTCACAGGGTGAGGCCCTTCGCTTCAAATCAGGACCACTTGTGGGAAGAGTACACCACACACAAATCTATGCAGGAGTGATTTTTCTCGGAACGGCAAGGCTGAAGACTAATGGTGAACTCTGCAAGCATGCTTTGAAAAAGTTTTTACATCACGAATCATTTCCAGTTAGAGGTTTATATGCCTGGAACATGTAAAAAAAAAAAAAAAAAAAACTCTATATTAATGCAAGCCTGCTATGGGTTATTTTACTTAAAGTGGTCACAAATACTACGCAATGTCCTGGCATCCAGACAGGGTTCTGAACTTCAGACACTTCTTCAGATGAACTGCTTTTAAAGGGCTATATCTCACCAGCTGCGCTCTGCTATCAGCTGCTGCTCATTCCAGCACATAGCAAACCCAAGATCAGAGTCCTTTTATCTAATTATACACTCCTATAAACAAATAACTGTTCCATGAGTGTATATATACAGTGCAGTCCACGCTGAAAATCTGACATTTAAAATGTAAATTACAGGGATAGTTCACTCAAAAATGAAAATTTTAAATTTATCATTTTATCATTTACTCACACCCATGTCGTATGAGTTGCCTGTATGAGTTCCTTTCTTGAAGAGTGTAGGTAATTAAACAATTGATGGTCCCCTTTGTATCTCATGGGATTTTTTCCCTACTATGGAAGTCAGTGGGAAGAAACAATTGTCTGGTTGTTCAAAATATCTTCTTTTGTGTTCAACGTAAGAAAGAAACGTATACAAGTATAGAACGATATGATGGTGAGTAAATGACGTTGAAATTTTCATTTTGGGGTGAACTATTCCTTTAAATCTGGAAAAAAAACTGTGCACATAAGGTCAGAATGTATTTGTAATAATAATAATAATAATAATAATAATAACAATCAAAGCATAATGTGTTGTAATACAACAATAAAATATAATTATTCAATATAAATATTTACTAATTATTCAAATAAAAAATAAATTAGGGAAAAAGACAAAGTTTGGTACTGTGTGTTTTCTGTTTATACATCTATTTATGTATGTATTTATTTACACTCCAAATGAAAATCGTGAAAAAAAAAAGCAAAAAAAGTACTTTTTATTTTTATTAATTTTGTTATTTAACTTGTCGGATCAACTTGAAACACAGATTCTCACAGAGTGATTGTGGGATTTGCACTTTGAGGAGTTGAGGAGTGAGAAGACTATTTAAGAAGTTAAGTTTTCTTCGAAGAAAAAGTTCCCCTGGCAAAGAAGATGGCTGTGCTGGCCACTTCCCAAGTATGAGATATGTGTTCCCTCATTACCAACAATGACGAGTACAAGTCTTACATCCAGCAAAAACGAAATTGTTCGAAATAATTGAAACCCATGATGAGCAGTTGAAATTGTTTCATTGAAGCATAAACTAGCTGGTCTCATTTCCTCTCATTATGTAACCTCATTACAGCTCAAATGGCTTGTAGACAAGCTAAAAGGTTCACCACATAACAGTCTGAATAGCCTAAAACGATTCACTTAATAAGAAGTTCTCGTCTAAAGTAAACAAATGCTTGAGGTGAATGTGCAGTGGACAAAAACATTGACACATTAAAGAGCCCATTACGTATTGCCTGTTGGAAGTTGGAGCTCCAAGGGCTTATAATTCTTTACATTTCTTTCCTCACGCAAATTAGCAATATAACACAAAATTATGTTTTATTGATCATTTTCATATTTGGGTAAACCCATGCAGTCAAACGCCCACATAATGTACCCTCTTATCAGAGGATATAGAAGCTCATTGCTGTTTTTGCAATCAGGCCTGACTGTCATTACAAAGATTGCGTGAAGTCCCAGGGCAAATGCTGAAACAAAGCAAGCAACCCTCTGTACTCATTAACTTTCATAGCCACAACAACAATAACCATTATGTCCCAATAGTTCATTAGGAAGAGAATGGAAGCAAAAAAAGGGGCAGAGTGGGAGGAAGAGGTTGAATGACACTGAAATTCTCAGCAGTGATTCATATTTGAATTTTGTGGAATTGATGCTGAGTTTCTTATTGAAGGCTAAGCACAGGTTAGAGATATAAGATGTGTCCATCTGAGCAGTAACATCCTCCTCTGAGGAACCAGAGACTGCTGCAACCTGCACTGCACGTCCGCAGGGAAGTATGTGAAGCTTAAAGGACTTCATAGCTTCAAGATTAAGAGTTTAAAAAAGTTCACCTACAAGTATGTGTCAACAAGATACTTGAGCTGGAAAACAGGGTATAGATAAACATGGTACATGACGCATAGCTTCTCTTGCGCCACAACATGGGCTTGAGCAGTTTTAAACGTTTGATTATGAAAGACCATTAAGTGATTTGAAAGCACTTCAAAATGTGTCAACACAGAGGCAAACAAACTCAGGTTCAGCCCTCATGTCTGTTTTTCTGAAATTCTAAAATTGCAAACTGCAAACAAATATAACATCTTTACTAAGATACACCTTTTTACCTAAATGCCAAAATTATAATAATATTTCATAATATTACAGATTTCACTGTATTTGTAATCAAATAAATGCAACCTTGGTGATCATAAAATATTTTCTTAACAATTTTTCTTTTCTTTTTTTGTATTGTACTAGTAGTAGTGTCCACAAGCATTAGTTTTATGTTTGCAATTTTTTAAATAAAATTCCAAAAGGTAGCTATGGAGGCAAATATCCCTTTCTGGCTAAAAGAGCTGACATGTGATAAATTGCCCGATATGGATGGGAAACAGCAACACAGCCAAGAAATAAAAGAAACAGAATGGGCTGAGAAACTTTTGAACAACTTGGGCTGAAGGTAGAACGTGATAACCGATGGAAAAGAGGGATGGAGATGTGCCTGTGGATTTATATTTAACCTCTAAAATAAAAAGCACACGTTTCAGCACTGTAAATAGCAGCCATGTGGTCAGGTTTTGTATGGTTTTCATGCGTAAGATCAAACGGTCAACATGTCTCCTCTCCAAGAAACACAGAGCAGGGTCTGGAAGGAGGCCGCACAGAACACTGCTCAGATTAGCGTAGCTCAACTTCTTCTGCCTGTTTTTCTCAGTCATTCACACATTCCCCTTTGGCTCCACTTGATCTGAACATCATCCAGCAATGTGTGATCTTTCCATCTGTGCCGCACAATGGAATACCAAAAGTGGACAACACAACATCAAATAATGTTTTGAACCCTACTAGCAACATTTCAAGCTCAGGAACGATAAACAAAGCTGGAATTGTTGCAGTGAAGAGCTGCTTCTTCATTCCACAGTGGGTTTAAAAAGTGAAGCAGGATGTCAGTGATTGGGAAAGAGAAGCTCAGACAAGTATAAAAGACAAAGGGCAATAGAAGCTTCAGGAATGTGAAACAGGAACAGATGCAATTAGCCAGATTGGAAGTTTCATGAGGATCAAAAAACCCAAGTGACCTTGTGCATCCAAATTCTTGCTCTATCTCAGTCTCCAATTCTCCAGATGGATCGCTCCATAAAGACAACGTTCCCTGCCAGAATTCCCCAGGAGTTTACAGGGAATGAGACGAGAGGAGAGACAAAAGAAGCCATGCATGTATGATGTGTATAGTCATTTTGTTATGGGTCCACCATGCTTATACCATCAAATAAACATTACCATTCAAAAGTTTGGGGTCATTAAGATTTGTTTAGAAAATGATGCATTGAGTGACAGTAAAGCCATTTATAATGTTAATAAAAAAAAGAGAGAGAAAGAGAGAGAGAGAGAGATTGTACATAGATGCTGTTCTTGTAAGAGCACTGAAAAAACATATCATATTAAGAAGCACAACTGTTTTCATCATCAAATATTAGAATAATTTCTGATAAATCATATTACAGACTGGAGAAATGGTTTCTGCCATCACAATAACGTGTAAAACATTAAAATAAAATTGTTTGTTTTAAATTGTAATAATATATATGTATTATAATATTATGAAATATTATAACAATTTAAAGCAACCATTTTTATTGTAATGTTTTATCCGTTCCTGTGATGGCAGAAGCCTTTACAGGAAGATTTAAAAAAATATTTAAAAAACCTTAAAAACTTAAAATCCCCAAACTTTCTGTAGACTACTATCCTGGCTGGACCCAGTGAATTAAAGTGTTGACTCTGCGCCTAATGAAACGCTTTCACTTTTTGGCTGCTCGAGTTCAAACGTCTTAGATTGCCCGCATATTCGCTCCTGGTTGCCAGCAGACGTTTCCATATACTTCATATTTTTTGAATAACTCTCAAATTACCAGAATAAATCATTCTAATCTGAGTGAGTGATGATGAATGTTGTTTTCTTGTCTGAGAATCAACCTTTTTTCTGAGAAGAATACAAATCTCTAACTCTCACTTTGAGGAATTCATCATCCTTCAAAGTTGCAATGTCTCATAAAATACTGATAATTTGCCTAGATGTTCATGTCAAAGCCTTGAGTTACGACTTCAATCACAAGCAGGGGGGGCCTTTGCAGGCGGGCATGAACTGTGGTGTGTGCCCTCCAAAGGATCTAGAAGACTGTGAAGCATGCGAGCACACTGTGTAAACAGAGTGCAATGAATTTCAGATGTGTGCCAATTGACGTCCCAGTTCATCTAAGCCCACACACTCATGCTCATTCTCTAGTACGTCATATGACCAAACAATGATAAAAAAGAAAAGTATGGTGCCTATGTAAAGTCAGGCCCTGGATGATATATATATATATATAATTAGGTAGCCTGGTAATACCAGACTCTGCTACTTCACTTTGCTTCGTAGACAGAGTCTGGAATGGCATAATAGAGAAGTGTTTTCTCTCTCGCTAGGGGGCGATTGTCTGAAGTTTAAAATCATTGGTTACCCGTAAGCCAATCAGATACGTTTAGTTATGACGTATGTTATGCCCCTGTACAGCCGCATCGAAGCACAGACATCATGCATCGAACTCAAATCTACGATTGAATTTCCACTGTAAACCTGTTGTTAAACACTCTTCTTGTTCTGGCTTCAGTTTGAAAAAGAGTTGAATGTTCTCCATAACAGAGCGAATTGCATCCCGTGTCTCGTTTCCCATTTCTGCGGTCGTTTCGGTTTTCGATTTCTCTAACCTACAATTTAAAACT
Organism: Carassius auratus; assembly: GCF_003368295.1. NCBI lineage: Eukaryota > Metazoa > Chordata > Actinopteri > Cypriniformes > Cyprinidae > Carassius > Carassius auratus. The sequence goes on from NC_039254.1 coordinate 3,220,329, forward strand.
CGGTGCTTAGCATCTATGTCACGGCTCTCAGCCCGCCCTCTGTTCGTTGATTGGCCCGGCTGTTTCCAGACCAGTGGCAAACAGAAAGCTCTGACGCTGTATCAGACTGAGTACAGAAGCAAAATGAAATTGAGCGGAAGTAGGAAGTCTGACGTAGTCAGGCTAACAATTAGGGCCATATTTCCATAAATAATTTTAGGGTTGGTAAGATTTTGTAAGTCTCTTATGCTCAGCATGGCTGCATTTATTTTATCAAAACAATAGAAAAATAAAAGTAAAAAAAGTAATATTATGAAATAGTACAATTTAAAAAAAAAAGTATATTTCAATGTAATTTGAATTGTAATTTTTTTCCTGTGATGGCTTAGCTGAAATTTTAGCAGTCATTACTCCAGTCTTCAGTGTAACATGATCCTTCAAAAATTATTTTAATATTCTAATTTTGTGCGCAAGAACATTTATTATTATCAGTGTTGATATATGTAAAGTATATATAAATATGTAATATGTAAAGTATATATAAATATTTAATTTTTATTTTTTTTACCCCAAACTTTTCGAACAGTAGTGTACGGTAGAGGTCTTCACAGTGCACCTGAGACCCGTCGACCCCGGACCCGACCCGGGACCCGTACTGGTTCGGGTCTATATTTTAAATCATCAGCCGGGTCCGGGTCGGGTCCGAATCTATTACCTCGGGTCCCGGGTCTGTTTAACATTGTGTGTAATACCCGTGCGATCGCCGATCGGAGTCATCGGACTCGGAAAACATCCGGCCGTTATCAAAGACTGCTTGTGTTTTTTGTAACTTGCAACTTGTAAAATTAGGAAAAGAAAAGAGTGAGCCAAAAAAAGTGATCTCTCTCTCTCTCTCGCTCGCAGACTCAAGAGTTAATACAAGTGCACACACGGTAATGCTTGCAGACTTGACACACTCATGTTTAATATATTTCAAATCAGCAACACAATCTGAGGTGAACTGTCACATGAATGTTTTCTATTACGCTCAAATTGCGTTAAGGCATTTTAGGTTGATAAAGCTAGCACGCATGTGCACGGGTCCGGGTCCAGCTTTTGAAATAATAGACGGGTCCGGGTCCGGGTCGGTTCGGTGTAGTACATTACGGGTCTCTGTCGGGTTCGGGCAAGAATTTTTGGACCCGTGAAGACCTCTAGTGTACGGAGTCACAAATGTGAGATTTACAGGCACAAGTACAAGTAAATACATAATTGTGATATATAAAGTTGAGAAATTGTTGCAATTTTGAGACATAAAATTCGCAATTACTAGAAATAATTGTAAGGTATAAAGGCACATTGTGAGATCTAAAGGAAATAAAATGAGAAATGTAGTAAAAATTACATGTTTTTTTACTATGAGACAAAAACATAATTGTATCTTATAAATTAGGGGGTTTGCAGATATCAAATCACTGAGAACAGCACAGAGATGTGCACTAACCTGCTCATGGTACTCGATGCCCATGCTGAGTGTGTTAATGAGAATGGCAATCATTATTCCTCGTCCAAAGTACTTGCTGTCCACAATCTTACGGAAAGTGTCGCACACCAGCCTCCAGAAATGGACCACCTTTGCTGCCCGAGCTCCTAATGCAAACTTCTTTTTCTTCCTGTTGGAATCTCTGCTGTCCCGATAATGGGCATCCTGTGTGAACTCATATACACCTTCACTGTCAGAGTCTGCCGTCTCATTCCCATCCACTCCCTCAGAGTCATTAGCCATGGATTTGGCGCAATACGGACACGTCTCAGGGTCAAAGGTCAAAGCGGTGTCTAAGTTTGTGCCACTGCAGTTTATGAGTGCATCCTTACAGATGATCTTGCCTGAAATGTACAAGAAAAAGCGCATGATGCATGGACAAGTATTTTTTTTTTTAGATCTATCTATCTATCTATCTATCTATCTATCTATCTATCTATCTATCTATCTATCTATCTATCTATCTATCTATCTATCTATCTATCTATCTATCTATCTATCTATCTATCTATCTATCTATCTATCTATCTATCTAATCCTTTAATAACAACATTTTTATTTGCAATAATAGCTGGAAATTGCATAACTGTACATAAATGAAGTGTTTGTATGAGTGTTTAAAAAAGTTTTCTTAAATTTCAATTATTTAGATTTAGATTGTCTGTGCCGGACAATGGAATATCAAAACTACACAACAAAGGAAAAAAAATAAAATAAATAATAATAATAATATATATATATATATATATATATATATATATATATATATATATATATATATATATATATATATATATATATAAAAGTGTTAATATCCAGAGAATATAATAAACATATCCATTTGTTATAAATAACCTTTTATTTTTTTTTATTTTTTTTAAATCTAATCATTTTACTTAAATAGTTTATAAATTTAAATTATCGAATAGACATTTCAGGGTAAAATTTCCAGCAAAAGCAACTATACATAGTGTAACCAAGATGATATGAACAAAATATAACATACAAAAATATAGAATAGGGCTGTCAAATCGATTAATCACAATTAATCGCATCCAAAATAAGACATAGACTTATATATAAATATATTTCTTAAATATATACATGTATGTGTGTGTACTTATATATACACACACAGTATGCACATATATGTTATGTAAACCCAAACTTTTATTTTGGATCCGATTAATTGCAGATAATCGATTTGATAGCCCTAATATGTAATTACTCTTGTTAATCTTGTTAATACCGCACAGTCATACTCTAAACTCGTGTTTCATGAATCGAGTTATTGAATTTCACGAATTCCTGAATTTCAGTTTAAAATCTATTTACCAGGAGGAACTTGTGTCTCCACCAGGCACTGTGAGGTGTTGATGGGAGTAGGTGGGATTTTGAGGTTGGTAAGGACACTAGGAGTGCAACTGCCACCTCCTGGTTCCAGGATTCTCTGTCTGAGCTGCTCTAAGGCCAGAGATGACTGCAACGTGGGGTAGTTCTTATGAACTGGAGCTGCAAATGGTACCGAGTTCCTCTTATATGCCAGGAGAAATGTGGGAGAAGGTGAGGGGCCACAGTGCAGCGGCTCAAGGTGGCCCACGGTCTGATAAACACTATGCACAGATTCTGCACCGCTGGAGCCCAGAGACCCACAAAAGGGGTCCTGATGAGGGACAACGACAGGTAGCATGAGATGCCCAGAGTTGTTGACATTTCCACTCTGGGCACCATTGTCCACTTCTCTGCCCCCATCAGTTCGGACACTCCCGTTGCCCAGATGGTAGTGATGGTGTTGGTGGTGCTGATGGTGCATGACGTGACGGATGGATGCCTGGCGCTGCATCTTACGGCGTCTTTTCGTGGGCGGTGGTTCCAGTGGCGGAGAAGCGCAGATCCGCAGGCCGGCCCGACGCCCGGCAACTCGGATGAGGTGGCAAATTTGCCTGGTGCCTTTGCGGATGATGTGGACTAGGTACTTGAGAAGCTCATCGTAGCAGCTTCCTGGCTCAGAGAAGCTATTCAGCGTGCTGGCGTTGGACCTGAAGCGCACTCTCTGCTCCTTCATAAGCTGGCTCTCTCGTTGCTTGGTCTCAGAGAACTGTGTCGCTATGACAACTAGACAAAGGTTGATCATGAAGAATGAGCCCACCTGAAAAACAGTGGAAGAGACCATGAACAGAGAGCGCTTCACTGTTCATTAATAACATTGTTACTGTAAAAACAAGAAAAGATGGCATGATAAAAATAGCAAGCATAAAATAAATGGTTATTTTCTCTACTAGTAGGATTCGAAATGAACAGACTGGAAGCTTAGAACAACCCTGAATTTAAAGGTACAGTTCTCCCAAAAAAAGAACATTCTGTCATTATTCATTCATCATCACATCATTCCAAACCTGTATGACTTACTTTCTTCTGTGCAACACAAAATAAAACATTTTGAGAAATGTTTTCGTGTTTTTTGTACATACAATAATAGTCAAAAAGTTTTTAATTACCAATATTCTTCCAAATATATATATTTTGTGTTCCACAGAAGAAAGTCAAAAAGATTTAGAAAGACATGACATTGTATAAATTAAGTCAAATTTAATTAAGCAAACATTAAGCTTTGGTATATTTACAGTAGAAAATGCACTAAATATCTTCATGGAACATGATCTTTACTGAATATCCTAATATTATTGTCATAAAAGAAAAATCGATAATTTTGATCCATACAATGTATTTTTGGTTAATGCTACAAATAAACCCATGCTACTTATGACTGCTTTTGTGGTCCAGGGTCACATATTTTTACATCTTAATGATTTATTTGGCAGATTAGAGCTGGGTGTAATAATATACAGTACATTTAGCAAAAATATGAGCAATCAAGCCAAACTTTAAATATACATACTTGTACAGTATATATACGACTTTATATAAAGAACTGAACGCCAAAATAATTATATTGATTAAATAAAAGTTGGAATTTCCAAGAAAGTATATATCACTTCACTGTATATACTGTATGCATATGGATAAAGCTGGATATATACTCAATATTATATATAAATCTATGCGACAATAAAGTTTAGATTTGTAAACTATGACAGAATATCATGACAGAAATTAGATTTTTGTCTGATCTATCCATTTTTAACACCCCTAAATGGAACCCCTGAAAAGGTTTAAACCATTTTCACATCCAATCCATTTCCTAGGCTAAACAAAACATGATTTATTGCATTTTATGGACATTGCAACTACAACGGTTTAAAAACATTTATTTTTTTATTTTTTCAAATATGATTCTCTTGTCTTTGTCTTTTGAGCTGTCTAAGCCTGTCTGACACAGAATTACATCAGAGCCTGTATGTCTGTTCGGTGACAGTTCAGGTAATGCTCTCATAAATGAGTCCAGGTCTGCCCAGCTCAGCCCAGAGCCACTCACTATTATCAGGAGGATGAAGTAGATGAAATTGTAAAAGGAGTGAGCATCCATAACAAAGTACATGATGTCCACCCAGCCCTCCAGAGTAATAACCTACAGGAAAGAACAAAAGTAGAGGGATTCAGTGAAGCTTATGTCTCATAAGAGACTGTTTAAATAAGGCATTCTTTTTTTTATATAAAATTATTTTAGGAAACTTCTAGGTGCATTGTAGATATATCACAAGCATGAAAAAAAACTGGTACTAATTTCAATAGAGTGACAGACATGGAAACTAAAAGCATAAGTAATCTCTGATTACATGCTTCTGAGATCAGTTTTTGGTTCTGTACTCAAGCATGCATAATGAGGTAGACAGTACAGATATTGAATGCTCAGGGGGGACACCCTACCCATCATGCACTCGTCATTCCCTTTGATTAATCTGTCACAGATTAGGGAGAAACAGGGAAAGGCAAAACCGGATGGAAAAAGGCCTTTGCTTGCTATTTACAGGGCAATTGGGTGTGCTAGCTGGATGAAGGGCTGTCAGACAGCTAATTCATTTTTAGATACTAAAAATTAAGCGGAAAACCACAGAATTGGCCGCTTGCTAAAGGAAGATTAAGTCATCAGGCTACTGCACCGTTCAGTCACTTAAATATTTCATTAGAAATGTATTTTGTTGTGTTGTATACATATGAAAAGTGAGATTTTAATTCAACTTGAAATTAAAATCAGTGGGCACATGCAGAAGAATTAGACCCTTATCACATTTTTTATTTTGTATTTTTTATAAAAGAACACAAAATACAAATTAATAGAGCCTGCTAATGCCTGCAATTGCCTCCATGCCAGATTCTAAAAAAGCTAATCCAAAATCCCAGAACAGATGAGCTTTGTTATTTAAACACAATGTCAAGGGTTTATGATATCGTTGAACAGTCAGGGAAATTGCATTTAGCACATTTGAGTTCAAGATAGTAAATTAAGTATTCGTTTGGATCAACTTCAATCAATCAGTAAATTAAAAGTCCCAATTGGGTCAAAGTGCCTCGGATTTTGGTGGCTGTGTAAAACCATATCTTTACAGTCTTTACTTTCAAATTAACCAATAAATAATTACATACATTTAAAATGCTACAAGTGAACACAATATTTCAAAGTACATTGTGTAAAACAGCATTACTTTTAAGATTAGTGTTATTACATTATTATATTTTTTAAAGATTAAGCATTAGATGATGTATGTGGTAAAAATAGGAAAAAAATGAGCTTGCACAATCACATATCCAACAGCAACTAACACTATTTTTTATGGCAACAATATATTGTGCATTCATACTAAACTGTCATATTAAGGCATTGTAAATGTCTTTAAAGGCCTTGGTATAAGTCTTCACAGCATAAGCAATAAAAGAAGACATGCAACAGACCTGAAAGATGGCAATCCAGGCATAACCAATGTTGTCAAAGTTTATGGCCCCCTTGAAGGGATTGGCCTCTCCGGCAGAGCAGTTGGTGTAATACTTGTTCCAGTTGACGCAGGTGGTATTGCCTGTGCTATTGTAAGCTGCCATGTCCAGCTGGCACTGCTGGCCCTCCTCGCGGAGCGTGGGGATGGAGCTGCACAGGCGCATGCCATTCTCCCGTGGTTGAGAACAGATAAACGGGTTTTCATCATCATTTTCTGTGTGGTAGTAGTTGTGCAGGTCTAGACTGGTAGGCCTGTACAAAGGATAAAATAAGAATTACTTCCTAAAATGATAGTTTATCACACAAAAAAAAAAAAAAATCAGAAATCAAAAATGGCACAAAAAATGTCTAAAGTAACTGGATCACTGAGTCTGTGAAGTGAACTTGTGAATTAATCACTCAGACCGGTTATGTGAACAAAGGTCAACAAGTTACTAGAAAGATTTGTTCATAAAAAAAAAAAAAATCACTATGATCCTCATACAAGGCATGTGTATGCTTTAGAAGACTTGGAATAAGTCATATGCACCCATTTTATGGTTATTTTATATTTATATTTTTCTCTTATTTGGCCACTTTACAGACTCTTTTGCTGTCAATGAAGTGAAGAGTAACCAGGATATATATATTTTAATTCACCTGTTGTGTGCCATGAAAGAATGAATATGTACAGTATGCAATGCACAAACACACAGTTCAGACAATTCACGCAAATGGGTGTAAATCAACTGTGCATTGAGCAATAACTCAGTGCCCTCCGCTCAGCCTCAGCTTCTCCTAGGGTGTTGGGCAAACACTTATTTGAGCAGCAGTCAGGCTGCAGCGAGATCAGCAGTAACTATCTCCAGAAGAAATGCGATTGAGCAAGGCCTAGCTTTAATGGTGTTTGTCTCTGACATTGGATAATTGGGCCGTCTGTCAACACAAATTCACCTCAGAGAGAAAGTGCCATGGCGAATTAGCTGCACAAGTACCTTCAATTACCCATTGGGACAAATCCTAACCTTCCAAAGAACCCTGCCCCTTGAAATATTTATTTCTTAAGAGCAGTTTAACAGTCTTAATGTTACATAATCACCGCTGCAAGCCAATCTCTGTGAGGCAGTGGATTCCTTCAACATGCTGTGTTAGCCAGGCCATGAATCCATGGGGTTTAATTCATGCTCTCAGAGCAATGATAGCTGGGGGGTTTACAGTGCTAGATAGTAAACAAAAATAATTGATTCATGGTTGAAAATTAATGGAAGCAGAAAGAAGAGAAATGGAAACTTATCATTCATTTTTTTTAAGGTCCATCAAACATAAGATAGTGTCTGCTATAGATTTACACATTTGTGGACATTTGGTGCACATTTATACATCCATATCAATTTGAACATTATTTGCTCAAAAAAGGGGTAAGGAGTTGTGCTGCAGTAACAGAAGAGAACTTATTAATACTCAAAGTAAACATATAAAGTTAGTAAAACACTTTTATTCTAATCATTTTAAAATATATTATAATTTTACATATATAAAATGTGTTCAAACACAATAATTACTATATAGTTTTCTGTTTACTGCTTTCAATCCTCTCCTCATTTTTGATCTCGTATTCACATTTAGCCTTTCATCATGTGCTCACATTATAAACCTTTTAATTTTAATACTCCTGAGGTCCCTCGTAAATCAATATCATGCTTGTGATATTACATCCCATGCCATCACACTCACAGGGAGAAGTTTTCCGGGAGGAAGCAGCGATTGCGGAGAAGCCCCGCCCACAACTGGACCCCTACAATCCCAAAGATGAAGAAAACAAAGAAGCAAAGTAGCAGCACATTGCCCAGCATGGGAAGAGTGTCCAGCAGAAGCGTTACCAGGATCCTCATACCTGCAACATAATGAAAGAACAACTGTAGTATCATTTCATCCCTCACACGCTCAAAAATACACTGTTGTAATAATAAAAAGATATGGCCACAAGCATATTGCTCTCGTAAAACATATGAAATTATAGTGCTATAATGCCCTAAACAAACTGTTGCTCTCTTTCACATTTATAGAGGCTCATTGTTGACCCACAGTACAAATGTTTATACGCGCCAGTAAAAATCTCTGCTGATATTCAGTTTTTCAGACTCTGCTGCTGCCCTGGCTATTCCAATATATCTGCCCTGTGTCAAATCACAATGCCAGCTGACTGGAGCATAAATGATGAAAATCATTTCCTGCTCAGGGTTTGGCGGGTAATTGGTGGAGCAGGGTAATCCAGCCGGTGCTCCCTGGCAGCCTGAAGTCTGTGGGTGATAACTGTGGCTGGCTGTAATTTCCACATTTGGAGGAAGAGTGAGTGGCGATAAGCAGTGAGGCATTAACAGGAATGAATGACAATGGAGTTTCCGTGTCATCACATAAAATGCCTCTGTGCTGTGTGGGTTTACAGAGCTTAGTATTGTGCAGATGCTGCATTTCTTTAAAGCCACCATCTTCGAGACGGGGTTTTAGCCCCTTAAATTCACTCTTCTCTAATGAGACGCCCTGATGGAAACATGGCCTCAAAATATTTTTTTTTATGTCTGGGAATTTAGGAAATTCTGCATCATTTTGTGAGTGTTTATCAGCCTGTATTTATTTACTTGTAATTAGTAAATAGTGAGTGCAGAACGACAATCGAGGTCACTGAAATTCAGAGTGTTTCTTCCCATTACGTTGCTTTTCTCGTAGATAATCCACTGCTCTGAGATTTCTGCACAGAAAATCACTTCCTAACTTCGGTCATTAGTGACTCCAAATGACTGTGGAGTTCACCCTTGCACAGCAATTCGGCTAAGCTTGCCAAGTCAGGGCTTAACAAGCACTGAATCGGTGACAGTGGCACAGATTTGTGTCCCTTACAAACTGAAAGGTAATTCCCCACAGGGAGCAAGGTGTATTTCCTGGAGGAAATCACCTTCTGGAATTTGGGTCCCTTAAGAACCCTGATAAATGTATTGAGTTTCCTCACAATACGATAATGGACTGTCTAAGCAGGAGGCTGAGCTAACTTTAGTCAATGTTCTTTGTTAATATCTCTTGTCAACTTATTTTATGATTTAGATTTCCCAAAATATGTATAAAACTCTAGTAATTGTTTTTTTTAATTTATTTTTTTAAAATATATTGTAGTATAGACTACACAAAATGTGTAATGTTAGATTCAACTGTCACATGGAATTTACTTCTTTGCTGATAGGCTGAACCTCATGAACAATAATGGAAGATTTTAAATTGCGTACCAGCAGAGCAACTGTTATTTAAATAAACTGGAATTCACACAGGTACCCAGTCATTACAGATATTTTTGAAAACTTTATTTATGTCTAGAAACAACATTTAAAAATAAGGATATATATATATATATATATATATATATATATATATATATATATATATATATATATATATATATATATATATATATATTAATTATCAACATAACAAACAAAAATAAATAAATTATGAAGTTGACAAATAAAATGGTTCAGTTGCTTTTTTTAAGTTTGAAAAAGCTACATTTAAGTTGCAAATTTTTGTAAAGCATTTACAAATGTAAAAACTTAAGTTTAATTTAATATTGCAATTAAAAAGTTGCATTAAAAGCACAATTTAAATGCTACATTTAAACAACAACAATTACAACAATTATTGAAAGCCTACAGTATATTTGAAAAAGTTGATGAATTAAATGGATAGTGCACCAGAAATGAAAACTTAGAAAGATATTTTAAAGAATGCTGGTAACCAAAACATGATATAGACATAAAATTCAATGGAAGTCAATGGGAACCAAAACTATTTGATTACAAACAAAATGTCTAATTCCATGTTCCACAGAATAAATTTTACTTAAGAAGTAATAATTTAAATGTAAATTATATTACTGGTATATTAATTTATCTCTGCAAATGAAAACATAAAAATGTCATACTTCCTCTTTATATGATTACTTAATTATCTAAATTACTTTTCGACACCTACCATAGATGTCAGCCCTGAATACCGCAGCTAGGAATAATGGAATAGGACTCCGGTTCTATTTTGTGCGTTTCTGGAACCCGGGGCCATGATTAAGAGGGACGGCCGGGGGCATTCGTATTGTGCCACTAGAGGTGAAATTCTTGAACCGGCACAAAACGGACGAAAGCGAAAGCATTTGCCAGGAATGTTTTCATTAATCAAGAACGAAAGTCGGAGGTTCGAAGACGATCAGATACCGTCGTAGTTCAGACCGTAAATGATGCCGACCCTGACAGACAAATGAAATTAGCAAATATTCCAGAAAACAATTTGTTATTTACCCGTCTCCTTATCTGCCCAAGCTAAGCCAGTCTATAGCTATTCACTAATGCAAAGATCTGACTCTCTGCAGGTGGCTCAAATCATTTATAAACCCCTCCTGAAAAGATTATTTAGGAGAGCGTATTCCCCAAGGGCAGACTGTAAATATCCTGCCATAGCTATTATTTTCTGTTGAAAAGAGAGTCTCCCAGGCCACACAATGTGCTCGGGCCCTGTGTTATGAAGAAGACCCCTGGGATCCCCTGCCCTTTGGAGTCCTCCACATGCACCAAACAAGCTCAATAACAAAGCACAGGGGAGAAAGAGATCATAACCATGTTATCTATCTATTTCTCATAAGCTTCCACAGATAATAAAAGAGCAGCTTCTCTGTAGGTTTAATTAAAACAGCTTGAGGGGACATGAAAACCACATAAACACAGGAGTCTATTCCAGTGTTGTACTGCTGTAGCAGTCTTAACACAAGGGCGTTGATACTTGGCAGATTACTTAACAAGAGAGATGAGAAGCTTAATCTTCTCAATATTAATTCAATAAGGTTGTAAAAGGACAACACTCAACCCACTGATTTCATTTCTGCATCACTCAATAGCTCATTAAAGAGTGCTAGAGAAATAAATGCCCTGATGTTATAAAGTTCAAAACAATTTTCTGTCATGAAACTCTAGATGGCACAGGCCAATAAGTCTAACCCAATCTGATATTATTGCATATTCATCAACATGGCACAACTGATTGGTTTCTTTGTGCATCAGCAGCCAATAAGCTTGCTGCTCTATATTCAAATACTTGGCTAGTGTTGGCTGCAGCGCACTTCAGAAACCCTCCACCTCCCCCAGCTCCCCCTGTATAGATATGCTACAGGGTAATTTCATATATGTCATACAGTGGTGGCAAAAAATTATTAGAACACTAGTATTTTCACCAGCCAAAAATAGTTTTAAGTCAGTTATTTCTATATTTTGCTGTAGTGTGTCAGTAGGAAATATCAGTTTACATTTTCAAACATTAATTTTTTCATTAATTGTAATAATCCAGTGAGATTGTTGTTTGCACAAGGAGTTTAACAACAGGCTCCACACAGAGATGAGATCCTATCTCATAATCATCCAGTCCGTCTGGAATGACATGAAGGAACAGAACAAACTGAGACAGACTAAATTCAGAAGAACTGTGGCAATGTCTCCAAGATGAAGATTGGTAGAGAAACACTTGAAGGGTGACCATACATTTACTTTTTGTAAAATTAAATTAAATTAAATTAAATTAAATTAAATTAAATTAAATTAAATTAAATTAAATTAAATTAAATTAAAGCCTTCCACCTGATCCAAGACTTGTAGACTACACTTACACAATTAGAACATTCCATTTTAATGTCTGCTTTGTTGCAATTCTTAAAAAGTCAAAGAAAAGTTATCAGTTTCTATCTTCCTATGTCTGTATCCCTTTCTCTCCAATAGTGCCCTCTTACCTCTCACCAATCTACGTGTCCACCACTCCAATTACTGCTGGCCTTCTGAAAATGATGACCGCAACATCACTGCTGGCGGACACTCGACATGATGTTGTTGCTAGGCCCAAATAATAATAGAATACACAAGTGGGCAGCCAGGCGGATTTCCAATTAACCTCCAGCCGCCCTCGAGTGTGGAATCACGATGAATTCTAATCCAGAAGATGAAGTGTAAAAGAGCTCCAAACTTTCTGACAGACTAATCCACCCTCTGGGGGAGTGAAATGGCATGAATAGTGGTCTGTCTACATATTACAAACCTTTTAAGAGATCGCTTTTTACACCTGCACACCAAATACAAGGCAGAGTGAGCCAGCTGTACACCACAGCAGCGTTGAGTATTTTGATTTGTGAGGGAACATGTTTGTCATCTACTGACAGTTCTGCCCCGTCTCTTCATCAATCAAGCCATGGGTGTGGAGAACAAGAGAGTGTGATGTTGATTAAGACAGCTCCTCAAAGATAGGAAGAACAGAACAACAGAGGGCAGGGAAGTATAGAGGACATAGAAGAAGGTGATGTGAAACACAGAGTGAGACTGTCATGTCTCTGGAAAGTATAAAGCTCAACCATAGGCCTTTAACACAAATTTAACACGGATGAATACAAGACTTTGAGGGATAGACTTACAGTCTTTACAATGCCAAATGCTGTATAAAGATACTAGATCATATAATTTTTGGCAACATGAAACTTTCAAAACTGTTTTATGGAATTTTTGTCTATAGTTGTTTTTTTGGTTTTGTTTTTTGTTTTTTACATAAAAAAATATCAATTCTTAAAAGTACACTATAGTCTAATTACATTTTCAAAATAAATAAATAAAATCTAATAAAATACACCATTTTTTTAAACTTTCAAAAAAACTTTTAGACCCTAGTTGCAGAATTCGCCTTATAGAGCGGGAAAGACCACTGATACCAATGTTTCTAATGCTTTACTGTCAAAAGAGTTTTAAAATGTTTATGACATGCTGCTTTAGTTTCCAGCTTGACAGTTTAATGATTGATGATTTGAGTTTAACTCCTATTATGTTCTTCTCTCTCCCTCTCTTTTATTTTGATTAGTGCTGAAAAAAAAGTGAAAACTGACAAATATGATCAACAGACATCTCTGTCACCCATTTTCCCAGCGATGGTCCGAAGCAAGCGACCCACAGATAAAATAATTCACAAATTAATAATGATAATTTGTTACATTTATATAGCGCATTTCTGAGTACCCAAAGTGCTTTACATAGAAGGGAGGGGGACTCCACCACCATCGGTCTGCAGCATCCACCTGGATGATGCAAAGGCAGCCATAATACGCCAAAACATCCACCATACAGCAGCTTAATGGTGGAGAGGAGACAGAGTGATGTAGCCAATCAGTAGATATAGGGATGGGTAGGAGGCCATGATGGTCAGAGGCCAATAGGTGAATTTGGCCAGTATTCCGGTTACACCTTTCACTTTTTTTGAAGGACATCCTGGAATATTTAATGAACACAGAGAGTCAGGACCTCGGTTAAATATGTGTTTTCCCAGGATTTCTCCCATCCAGGTACTGACCAGACTCAACCCTGCTTAGCTTTAGTAGGCAACAAGCCTTGGGCTACAGGGTGATATGGCTGCTTTTATAATGCAAACATTAGGCCTTTAATTATTCTGGGTGGGTCCTGAATAATGAATTAGACTGTCTGCTACCACTTCACCCCCTGTCTCAGATTGGCACAGGTATTAATTAGTAATTAATCATGACAGAAATGGATGCACTCTTGCTTCTAACTTAACTAGAAGGAAGACACCTGTATGCCATTTGTGACCCCCGAGGCCTACAGTGAATAACACGGCCTGCTCCTCTGATGAAGAAGAGGGGCAGTTTGTCTGTTGGACTGATAGACATACTGAACCGTATCTAGAGGGGTGACCCACACAAATTACCCTCACCAAAACCTTAACTGGGCTAGTCAAAACATTCCAGCTAAATGCTATCATTGTTCAATATACATTTTACTACTCTCCACAAATAGGGACATCAAGCTAAATTGGCCAGACATGGCTCCTTGTGAAATAAGAGCCGGGGGGGAACCGCGGGCATCTCCTTGGCAAGTAGGGTGATTAAAACATCCGGTATACATAGATGTGGCCAATGAAATATCATCACCCTGCCTCAGAGAGGGAGAGAGAGAGAGAGACAGTCTCTATTATTCTTTCTTTGTGTATGTGTGTGTGCAAAGAGAGAAGCCGTTAAAAGCACTGAAGAGGAAAATGATCTATAAATCTAAAGTTCCTAAAATGGCATGAACTCCTCTGGTATATGACAGAGCTCAGGCTACATTTCTCATTCAAATGTTGATTAAATTGCATTAATTGACCACGGTGCTTAAATAATGTAATTCAACATAGAACATTCTGAATTTAATAAACTCTATGATTGAATGCAGGGAATGAATAAACTGAATTAAGTTCTGAGTTCTTATTTTCTACAGCAGAAACTGGTAGAAATGTACCATACTTGAAAATTCAATCATCTAAAAAAAAAAGTGATTATTTGGGGTGTACATAATATTCCAAAATCCTTACTAACGTATAAAGAACACAGGCAATAGATCTCAGTATAATATAAAAATAAACTTTTATTGCTGTGCACCCTGCTTTGTTTTATTACTGTGAATTACTGTGCACGTTTTGCACTTTCCAGAAAAGACTGCTGAATCATTCTGCAAGTTACAAATATACATCAGAAGGTGGCTACAATTATGATCTCAATTTTATGGTTATTTACAGAACCATTACTTTAGCTGATTCATTCAAAAACATCAAATTACTGCCTTTGAGTGACTCATTGAATCAAAAAAAAAGATTCATTCTGGAATGTCTGTGACATAATAATAAGATTCCATTCAATTAATGTTACATATTGCTTTAGCAAACACTAACTAACAATGAGAAATAAATTTGTTACTCTATTTATTAATATTTGTTAAAGATTATTTAATAAAAATACAGGTGTTCATTGTTAGTTCATCTTAGGTCAGGCCTATTAAATAATATTATATATATATATATAAATTTGTATGTTTTTTTATTTTATTTTATGTAAACTAATGTAGGTACTGTAACTAATGTTAGCAAGTGCATTTGGAAAATGGTTGCTGATATTGTACTCACTGGGCACTCGGTTGATAGCCCGAAGAGGTCGAAGTACTCTGACCGTTCGGACTGCAGAGAAACTAACATTCTGCAGGTTGAGAGAGTATTCCAGCATCCTGTAAACACACACAAATAAAAAGAGTTTCAACTTTCAATAAACCAAGATATTAGCAAATGTATGCACATACTAATGAAGACACATTACCCCCCATTTGCAGTGTATCTGTTAATTAATCCACATTTCGTATTTTATTGGGATTTTTAATATCACCTGAAGGCAAAAACTGATCTGATTTTTTAACTAATGAATATCCTCAATATGTATCACTTACTATGGCAACAAAGCGTAAAAGGCCAGCAATATTTTCAAATAAACACTGACAGCCCAGACACATTAGTGGCGTGTTTTCTGCCGAACTGCCAACGCTATACTGTAGATCAATCGAATGTTATCAGGATTCATCAAGCAATTACACTGAATCGTTTTCAATTAGGTCAAAGAGAGGTGGAAGGAAGGTTAATGTAGAGCTTTCGCAAACAAACACATGCACAGCTGCTCCGCACATGTGAACTCCGGAGTGAGGCACATGAAAGAATCGCATGTTTTTGTAGAAAATAAACAAAGTGTGTGTCTCTATGTGCCTGTGAGCTTGCAACCGTGTAATTGCAAACCCAATAACTATTTCTTGCCATACAACAACTTAAAAAACATACAATTACAGTATGTATCAAGTTAATACATAAAGCTGATGTCGATAAGCATATGCACATGTTAATGAGGGTTCTCACGGTCACATGGCCTGCTTAGATTAAAGCTGCGTGATCCGGGGTGTTTCTCCATTCTTTCAAATATGGATCGAGTGAAGTCAGTGACGTGCAAACAGTGCGAGCCCCATTAGCCAAGCAGGGCAGTGAGGAAATGTGTTCTGACTTTGTTGCTCCTGAAATGTGCAGAACAGCTTTGAAGGCACTGATTGGGCTTGATGGAAACCAGCTGGAGACTGGACTGCAAAAATAATAACAGTGGTGACTGAGACTAACATTTGAAAGAATGGGAATGAAGAAAACACGAAAATATGGAAAGGGGAACACAGGAAGTGGATATGGAGAAAGGAGAGAAAGACTCTCAGGACAAAACGCCTGTAAAGAAGGAGAGACAGGACATGCGTGAGGACACTCCACAAAAATGTCCCCAGGGACGTAGGATGCATCCAAACAAGGAGGACGTGTGTAAATGTGATATCGTCAACAGCCTCTTACTTCTATCGTACACACGTATGAATCACTAACATGGCCGCTCGCAAACACATAAACAAAAAGTGAAGGGTCAGACCCGGGTGTTTGTCCAGTCGGCACCTAGACCTCACTTCTGTTATCTGTTTGTGTTTGGAATGGCCATGGTGAAGGATGACACACCTTCCCAGAATCTCTCTGTTTTTTGAAAACATGGTCGCACAATCAACAACAGCTCCACGCTGCGTATACAATGCCAGTTGCGAGGTCACTATAATAGGAAAAGTATGAGCGAGCCAAGGGTCCCAGATTCAAAACAACTGTGGTCTTCCACATGCATAAGAAATCCGCTCGAATCGATCTACGGCTACAGAGAGAGAGAGAGAGAGAGAGCGAGAGAGAGAGAGAGAGAGAGAAAGCTAGCGTGCTGTTGTGTCTTGTTTGAACAGCTCTTCAACAGACTATTGAAAAGACTGAAAGACATATAAATTCCTGCAGCAATCGAAATACCAGCTCTTTTGGGACATGCTCCATTTCAGACATTATGAACCAGGGTTGCTTTGTATGATCAATGCAAGGTTTGTTGGTTTACGTAAAAAGGTTGCAACAGAGTGCATGCGGTATTTCAGATGCTTTATGCTTCTATTTCTCTCTATCTCTCTGTCTAGTCCCTTGTGGTCTTCAAAGCAGCCGTTCTGGCCGCAGTTCAATCAGAGCTTGGTGTCTTCCACCACCTGGCAGGTTAATGAGGCGAGTTTCAGAGGAGGCTCACTTCCGAACAATCAGCTCTCCATTAAGATAGAGAAGGAAGATACCCCTAACAACAGACACACACATACTCTGTCCTCACATTCCCTCTCAGTCTGTCCACATGAATTAAATTATTTTTCTTATTTATGACAACTCGTTTTAGACCAACTACAAATGACAAAATGCTACAAATGCTAATCAGAGGTAGGTTTTATTATGGTAAGAGCATTAGCATAATATTATTTCTGTAAATTTCCTTGACTGTGAAATGTAATTATGCAGAATTTGTGTAAATCATTTGTAAAACATCCTTAATGGAGATCGTCACATTCGTCTTTTCAGTTATATTTTAGGTATTTGTGAATTATTTAAACTACTTTTCAAAAGTGTGGTGTAAGATTTTTATTTTATTTTATTTATTTTTATTATTATTACGATAGTTAAACAAGGATATAATGATAAAAAATGGGAATATAACAATATTTTGAATGTTACGTAAACCAAAATGTAAAAGTTTCCACAAAAATATTAAGCGAAAAACTGTTTTCAACTGTGAAAATAATTAATGTTTTTAATCAGCATATTATAATGATTTATGAATTATCATGTGAAACTGAAGACTGACGTAATGAATGCTGAATATTCAGCTTTGCAATCACAGAAATAAGTTACATTTTAAAATGTATTAAAATAGAAAATTGGTGTTTTTTTTTGGTTTTTTTTTGTCTTTGTTTTTTTACTTTATTTTGGTCAAATAAATGTAGCCTTGTTGAGCATAAGAGACTTCTTTCAAAAATATTAAAACCATTTAAAAGGTAGCATAAATAGAAATGCTTTCTGCTTCATTTTATCTAAATCTGCTTAAAGCTATTCTGGAGAACAAATTGCCTTCGAGCTAACAGGTGTGGACTAAAAGCTACAAAACTTCCAATTTGATTCTATGGGGCCTGTCTAGTTGTCTCAGCTCACAAACAGAGATCAACAGAGAGATTCAAACAATATTTATCTTCAGTTTTATATTTCTGTCTTGTACTTTTGTATTTATTTCTCTCTCAACAAGCTCTCAGAGACAATTGCCGTCAGGGGTGCTCTTCTGTTTTTATGGGATGGGACAGATTGATTTACTATGGTTGGAATAGGATAATGCGCCCCTAGCCTCAAATTCAGAACAGCAAAAAGACATGTTCCTTTCAGTTTCTCAAACAAGTGTTCTTCAAAACAATATCTCAACACCTAAGCCAAGCAAGAGTCTTCCAATTCAAAGGGAAAGAATGTCTGAGAGAGCAGCACTACTCTTCCCACCCTTTCAATGAAGAATAAAGCCATTTTTGCTCTTTCCTATCTGTCTTTTCCCTTGAGACTATATACAGTATATACTATGTCAACACTGACCCATTCTGGGACTCTGTGATTGCTTTACAAAATAATAATCATAATGGAAGCTAATGCAAATGTATAACTCGAGTGGATGAAGAGGAAACTAGATTTGGTCTGTGTACCTCAACTAAAAAGCGTTCCTCTGATGGGTTGGAAAAAAATGAATGAAGAGGTCCTGTAACTGGCTTTTTTCCTTGAGACAATGTTTGATAACCTTTGTTCGTAATGCTTTGTCCTTGTCCCGTCTAATTGACAAGGTCTGGGTCTGAACATAATGTGTATCAGCGGCAGGTCTGGAAACAGCCGAAGCAGCATCATTAAATCAGAAGCAGTGGTGGACATTTGGATTCTCCTCTCCCTCATGAGGACAGTAGTTCGATTAAGAAATTGCAACAGCAGATGACAACACTGAGATTTGTTTGAATAAAATCGGTTTAGTTTTTTTTCCCCCCTTTTTTTTTCAAAACAGTTTGAGTGACGAAGGCCATTATTTGAAGCATGCATTTTTCATTAAAGTTACCAAATCAAATGAGAACCTTAAGGAATAATTCACCTAAAATTCTGTCATTATTTGTTTACCCTCAGGTTGTTTCAAAACTGTATGAATTTTCTTTCATGCATAGAACACAAAAGGAGGCTATTGACGAAGTCTACTGACCCATACACCCTTAAAAAGATAACGGTTCTTTTTTTTTTTTTTTCACAGTATTGCCTTTTAAGAAGTTCAAACCTTTCTTCAGTGAACAGTTTTTAAAAGAACAGTTTAAAAAAAAACATAATTGCATGCCAATAAAGAACCTTTAACTGAAGAGTGTTCAAGTATGGTATATGGTGACATTCAAGTGTCAAAAAACCTACAAAAGCAACATTTAAGCATTATGAAAATCATGCAGACTTAATGATTTTTTGGCGTACTATTGCTATTATTTCACCAACTCTTCTAACAAAACAATTATTAAAAGCAAATATTTTGCCTTCCTTCTCTTTCCCTTCAGGTTAGTAAATGAATTTCAGCTTAATGGATGTGCGGAGGCTCTCAGCCATCTGCTCGTATCTGTGAATGACGGTGTTATCAGTTCCAGGCATCTCTATAAACAAATTTGAGATGAAGAACTCCTAAGATGAAAGCGCTGGATGCTGCCCAGTGTCATCAACAGCCTCCTGGCCAAATGGCATTCCTGAAGATTTTTAAACCTCAGCACGGAATCCTCATTCAGGCCTGAAGAGACTCTATTAGCACTGGCGATGTGGGTCATGACCTGATCAGGAGCTTTTACTGTGATTCAATCTAGAGCAGACCTGTCTCTAAACTCTGTTCTCAGTTGGTAGCTAGAACAGAAATAAAAAAGTACATTTCATTAACTGTTGTAGATTTCATTTAATTTCATTTATTAAGATCCCCATTAGCGCCTGATATCTCAGTTGCTATTGAGCTTATGAAAGCGTCTTCTGCATGTCCTGGTGACAGTCACACAAAAGACAGGAACTGTCAGCTTTTTTGACAAGAACGATGATAATTACATTGACAGGTTGTGCTAGCCTTAGAACTATTGACTTGACCAGAAACTGACAGCTCTCTATATGAAACAGAATACATGTCATGTCAAAAAACCCAAAGGAAAGTAAATTATCCGCATTTTCTCACCAAGACATTCATGTGAGGCCATCACGAGATAGATACAATTATTCTTACTATAAAAGTGAAGAAAATCTTCAAATAACTTTAAGGGTATTTTGAACGATGGAGTAATGTTTCAGTCAATCCTGGCTCTCAGGGTCAGCTTGCTGATTTTAAAATGAGTGGAAAGTGTGTACCAGAAAAAAAGAAAGTAAGCTGAAGGGTCTCTCTAAGCTAAAAACCTGAAATGTTTCCAGGAAGACAGTCAGAGCCTTCACTCCCTTTTATCAGCCAAATTACAGGCAAAGAGCCAATGATACTGGGGAATGGAAAGGAAAAAGGGATGGGGAAAGAAGATGAGGATGATGAAGAGGTAAAAAAAGAGAGGAAATGTACGGTATGTAATGATATAAGAAGAATATAAAAGTGGAAGAGGAAGACCATAAGAAGTAAATATGGTTGTGGAAAAAAATTTAAAATAAAAATGTGAAAGAGAAGAATATATGGAAGTGGATTATAAGAGGAGGCTTTAGAATTAATGGAATGATGAAGAGGAAGGAAAAGAGAGAAGATTAAGATATCTGGGCCTGGCCTTTTGAATCTTCCAGACTAATCATACATCAGATCCCAGCTGAGGTACAAAACATTCAGCATATCATTACAGGGACTGATGAAAAATAACAGTGTAAAAACACCAGGTATTCCAGTAAAAGAAATATTTAAGCAAAAATAAAAGACAAAATTTGTCTTGTATCGGTTTCCTGTCTAGGCCAAAGTTGGCATGAAAATGCATGAGAGAATAATGCCTGAAATAATAACAAATTGGTTCCTTGTCAAAGTATGCAACATTTGGTAGAGCATTATGGAAAAACTCGTAAAACTCACTTCCATCAAGGTTATGGCAAAGTATGCTAGAAGAAATTCTAGAAATGTCTTTATACCCAATCTCTCGTTAAAAATCGTAAAAGCTTTTGTGTCTCATCGAGCATTTAAAAAGCCTCAAAACAATCCCTGAAGACACTGTCACTATCCCTGTAGAAGCCCCGTGGATTTGGAGAGCTTTGTGTATTTAACTCGGTGTGTGTGAAGACTCTGTGGATAGGAAAAGGGCAAACTAATTTAAAAGTGATTCAGCAGAAGTTGCCAAACCACTGCGGGTGTCTGAAACTGATACCTTGTCTTGGTGGGGTGTATTAGGGTCTGCATTCTCTAAGGGTTTGCTTTGAAAGATTGAGAAGAGGGAAAGCTCGCCTCAATGTCTCTACAGATGGGACACACAAAGACATATGATCCACAGCACAGCCGCCAAGATCTTTCGACTTCTATGAGCTCTCTGGCTCACCTCAGATAGAAAAGAACAGAAGATTCAGCAAAACAATGTCTGAGTGAAGGGGGTTTTGGAAACCGAACCATCTAGTTGAACCACCAACAACAATTTATTCACATAGTAAGCAGGCTAAAGTGAGTTTTAGACTTCTGATTTACTGCATCAGAGTGTTCTCCAGAAGGAAAAAAGACACTAAATGTTAACCTTTAAACTGAAACAAATGGTTCATATAAACCATGCCTCCAAGTTCTCTGGTTTATAATGAATTACACTTTTTTATGTTACTTGGCCTGCCAATTTTAACCAAAGCCCAAAAAAAATAAATGAATCTCAGTACTAACAAACAAAATCTGTGGCTCTGCAATGGTTTTGGGGTACTACATTGGACACTAGACAAGTAACACAGCTTTTAGGACATGTCATTATAGTACTGCCATTGATTTTTGGACATATACCACAGCAGCACCTTGGTATTCTTGGAAGTAATTTGAAGTATCATGAGAATACCATTTGAGAATTATGGTAAATATCAAAAACCATGGTACTTGATACCACGGTCCAGATTCTTCAGAAAGTACCACAACTGATCAAATTGCTGAGAATCTGTAAAATGATATACTGATGGTTTTGGTGGTTTCATTTCATCTGGAGAAGTATCAAAAACCCAAGGGGAAACTAGTTTGTGCCAACGGTGGAACAAGCCAGCTGTCTGTCACTCTTATATGGATATCTTCTGTACTACAAACTTTGGATGATGTCTCCTGAAACTGCTTCTATAAGCTTGATATGCTGGGATGATTTCCATCTCAACAAATATTTCTATGAGATTATCAACATAACCCATGAGAGATGTAAGGCCATGCTGCCACCATGATGAGTCATGATTGACAAGCTTCAAGGAATGGGAATGGGACTCCTTGTGTTTCTTGGAAAGCAAACATCAAATAACAAACCACAAAACTTTTATTCACCAAGAAGCTTGTCTTTCCTGACCTTTCATGGCTTTCTCAAAAGTTGTAGATCTATATTAGTGATGCACATATTCTTTACTATATTTCCCAGGGCACACATTTACACAACTCTCTGTATTTAATAGCAGTCTCTTTGTTTTATGGTGTTTACAAACCCATGTTCATTGATTAGTTGTTCACACCAAAGTGCCTCACACAACAGCGTGCCCTGTTTACAAGACTTGAGACACACACATACACATAAACGTAGAATCTGGCAGTGATAAAGATTATTTTGACACTCACACAGATGCATTGAAGAATTGCGTATTTGCAGCTAACCATGTGTGACGTGACTGATTTAGAAGCACAGGCTGATAACAGACAGAACTAGCGGCATCCCAATTCTGTCGTTACATACTTAACAATATGTTCCCTATTGCAAAATAAATATACTAAAATATATTTTAAATACATTTATTTAATGATAAGTATATTACAGCATAAATACATTTATATATTCATGTAGTTGATAAAAATACCCTGTAACTGTTCATTTGGTACTGGCATACTTAAAATCTGCTAAATTGGAACAACTTTTTTGTACAGATTGTACTTTAATTTAGCAGAAGTAGTGCTGAAGTCCAACTAAAGATAAACATAAGTATATTTGATTTGTGCTAAAGTGGAGCAATTGCAGGTAAACTTCAGGTACAATTTAAATATCTCACATTTAAAGACCAAAGTTATTTAAAAATCATTCAATTCCCATCAATAGTGAGATTAAAATAAATGTAGGCTTAATATTAAGAAATGTGCATTGTGCACAAGTAGTAATCTAAATTCAATTTAATTGCATATTTTTATATCAGTAAATCTCAAGCAATGTCAGGAAATATGTTTATTATTATTATTATGAAATAATTATAATTTAAATATATTTATTTTTACTATGGTTGACATGTTGCTCCAAACTGATATGCTGTTATTTCTACTCTGTAAAACAAAAGAACAATATTTTTAATAACTTTTATTTCAATAGTGACTAAAATACAATAAGTACACTAATGTTCAAATTTTGTAGTTGGTAAAATATTTAATGTTAAAGTCTCTTATGCCCACATTGCTGAATTAATTAGATTCAATTCAATTCAGGTTTATTTGAATAGCACTTTTACCAATACAAATTGTTGCAAAGCAGCTTTACAGAAAATTAAAATTTCTAAATTATATTTACATTTGATCAAAAACATTGTAAAGACAGTTGTGAATTATTGCAATAATGTTGTGAAATATTACAATTTAAAATACAAATTTGGATTTGGACACTTTGTAGCATTTTTTATTATAACCAGTGTTGAAAGTTATTGTGCTTCTAAATATATTTATGGAAATTGTAATATTTTTTTTAAAGATTCTTTGATGGATAGAAATTTAAATGAGTAACAGTAATGTAAAAGAAAAAAAAGTTATTTACTTCAAACGTTTAAATGGTAGTTTGTTTGTTTGTTTTTTTTTTCATTTGGCATAACACTAAAGGTCAACACAAGGTGCATAAATTCACACTTATACAAAAAAATAAAAAATAAAAAAAAATAAACACTTTGTAAAGTAATTTCAGGACTCACCCAGCCAACACAATGAAGAAGTCTAGCCGATTCCAGGTGTCTCCAAGGTAACATTTTTTCCCAAAGATGCCCAGTGCAACCATCTTGATTACCATCTCCATGGCAAAAAAAGCAAAGATGAAATCATCAAAGTCCTGAGGGGAGAGAGAAATATCCGAAGGGTTAGCAAAATCTTGAAATGCTGCACTGGCCAAATCAGAGTTTGCAAAAAATGTTCTTCTCTTGATCAGAAGAACTCGTACTAAATTAAGGACAACTTATAAATAAAGACATAAACCATCCAAAGGCATATGCAGATGAATATTAAATTTCCACTTTGATGTCACAGTATAGTGTGTGTGAGTGAGTGTGTGTGTGTGTCCATGTACTGAAGGGCTATAAGCCTCGACTCATCCTTACACAGAGATCTCAGCAAGTCTGAGTGGACACAAACAGCCAACTCACCCAAGTCTTTTCCCATAAATCCCCTGCTTACGTTACCAGAAATGTGCTATGCATAAAAAAAAAAAAAAACACTTACTAGATCTACATATACAAGAAAATGCTCAGCAATTTGGAGTTTAAATAAATATGCATAAAAATACAGCATTAAGAAGTAAACTGAAAGCATTTTTGCTTTAAATAAAGTGTGATACGGGCAGTGGAATGAAGGGGCGAAAAAAAAACGCTTTGAGGCACGTTTATAAAGTTACACTTCTGTCACATAAGGCATGAATGCAACAGTCAAAGATGTCCATCTAGTGAATGTTTACATAGAAAACCATTGATAAGGTAGAGCAGTGTAATGGAAAAATGTGTTGTGTGTGAACGGGCCTCTCAGTCTGTGTCAGTAAATTAAGTTTGTGCTAATAACCATAAAGTCAGAAGGACAATTCTGACAGACTGTGAAAATGTTAATCTCTCTAAAACTCCTTTGTAAAGCTAAAAATTTACAAGACTATACTAATCAAATTGCCAATTTCTTAACATATATTACATAAGGCAATTATGAGAAACACATAGTGTCAATTTACTGAATATTCAGTTTATTGCTGTCGAATAACGACTTGTTGATTAGAAATAAATGCATGGAAGGAAAATCTGCTAGACTGGTGACCTATTCAGACCACCTTTAATTTTATTTTAACAATAGATGGTGCATTTCTAAATTGCATTTCCGTCAGGCAGATGTAAAAGGCTGTTTGTCAGGTCTTGAGCACAGACCGGGTCCTTGAGACATTGGCGGCCATATGAACTCAGAGACAGTCGTTTCCTCAAGGTCGACCATCAGTGAAAGACACCTGGGCATTCTTAGCCAGCGAGGACATTAGTCAAAGCTCTTAAGTGAGGGATTCCCCACAGCCAAAGCCCTTGCACTCTGACAATGCAAGGAATGTTAATTAAGCCACTGTGGAGAGAATTTACTGTCGCATTGGACATTATTCAGAGCCAAGCGCTAATGTATTACCTCATCCCTGATCTGCTTGTATTGTACATAGTGGACATTTTGATTATAGAGTACTACAATACTTGCCAATTCAAAGTTAATGGTAACACACAACACATCCATAAACAATGCTGTCAGAATGAGGACGAGGGGAGAATCTGCAAGCTTTCATTTTGCAATAATGGTTCAGGGAAGAGACTGTCTGTTCAGACATTGATAGATCTCCTAACACCATGCACTAATGTTCTCTAATTATCTGCCTTAATGTGAACACATAAAAACAAAATAATAATAATTTCACTATAAATTACACAAATATCTCCATACTGAAATCTCACTTTGAAAAAAGGGTTCTGCCCTGTACATTAACACTCAACAAAAGGATGGTTTCTGATTGACCAGTCACATGACTTCACATGAAATTCTGCAATGATTCCAGTTCCAAAAGAACATACATGTTACATTACATTAAAATGCCTAAGACGTGATTTTATATTGTATTTATTTACAGAAGTATATTTTGTCACACTTCTCAAGTAAGTTTCGACTGTGTGTGAAGACAAATGAGTGCAAGTCAATGAATGAATGTGACAAAGTGAAATAATATTCAATGGAATAAAGTTTAATGGATTTTAAGTAATAAATGGAAAGCAAGCTTTAAGTAATAAATGGAAAGCAAGTTCAATTTAAATATTTTGATTTTCTTGCTGATCCGAAAAATGGTCTGATCCGTGGGTCAAAAACTGTAATGTGATTGGAACCGTGAGATTTGTGATCTATACTATAGTATAATGTGCACAAAAAATATCGGCCGATATATCGATATTCTTTACTCCCTAATATCGGTATCAGTATCAGCCCATAAAAAACCCATATATACTATATATTTTGTTCACAGTCCATGTAGAGCTTCTGGCTCACACAGCTGTGTGTGGTGTGTGTCAGTGTACATCATACAGGCCTTTCTACAGTTCCACAGCTCCCTCCAAAGATAAACGATGTAGAGAAAGGGAACCCCTTGACAAAACACTCTCAGAGTCTCCACACAGCCAGAAAGTAGAGCTCAGGGGTTAAATATTCTCTACAGCCCTTTCCTCCCTCTCCCTTTATCTCTCTCTCTCTCTCTCTCTCTCTCTCACTCACACACACACACACCCTACACACTATATGAATATTTTCCTCTTTATACTTCCCTGTCTCTCATCTCCTTTGTTTCAGAGAGCCTCTTCCCATATTCCTCCTTCCCTCATTTTTCCCACCACATCTCATCCACCCATTTCTATTTAATACATGTCATCTTTCTCTTTCATATTTCTGGGGAAGCATTCAAAAATAGCTTAGAGAAAGAGTCAGTCTCATCTGTGCGTGTGGAAGCGAGGGTGTTTGCGCGTGTGCGATGATCTTTTGGCACTGAATAAATCTCCTCATTTTGTCCTCTTTGTTGTACAAATAGCTGAGTGGTGTATTGTCTGTGCTGTGAGTAGGTTATTCTAGTGCAACTGATGGCCTTTCCTTGGAGAAAACAATTCTTTAAATCCAGAACTTCTTCAGACCTTCGGTCCACCCCCACAGATGCACACACTCACACACAAAGAGACGAGGAAGCTGCAACACACAATCATTGAGGATAAACAAAAATACATTCTGTCTTCTTCTTACTAATTCATCTAATTCATGTGTGTGGAGAGCGGTTGCTATGCCGATGACATCATGGGGTCTAGAAGGAAAATGAAGAGACGTGTACAATGCAGCAGGAAAACACCAATCATCACACTACCATAAATCAACGCAATAATGCACATTTAGTCTCTGATATTTGTCCTACATTGACATCTGTTGATGAAATATGCTGCTTTCACTAAACATTTAAAGAGATAGTTTACCCTGAAATGAAAATTCTGTCATCATTTGCTTACTCTCATGTCATTCCAAGTCTGTATGACTTTTTTCTGCCGTCAAACCCAAAATAAGATGTTCATGCTCCAATTGCTGAAGACACAATACAAGCAATGACGTTTGGCATACCTGAACTTAAAGGAGAAGTTCACACAACAATTTTAATTGTGCCATTATTTGGTCTCCCTCCTGTTGAAAACAAAAATTGGAAGAATCAAACAGTTGTTGATCCTCACTGACTTCCATAGTAGGAAAAGAAATACTATCAACTGTTTGATTACCAGCATTCTTCAAAATGCCAGCTTAAGAAAGAAACGTTTACAGGTTTAGAATGACATGAGGGTGAGTAAATGATGAATGATTTTTCCCTTTAAATATTAAATATAATGTGAGAAGTTTTGACGCACCGTATTTGAATATGTGCAAACGAGATATACATTAAAAGAGTAGATTAGCATTGGTTAATGATTTAAATTGTTCAATTCCTTGTAAGGCTAATGAATGACATGAAAGACATGAATGGCATCAATAACTATAAGGTTTTAATGAATCAGTGCAATATTATAATTTGAATCCCTTTTTATTTAATTTACACATTTTACAGCTGGTGAGTGATAAAAACATTGACAGCCAATCAGAATCCATCTAACTCTAAAGAGCTCAAACATTTAAAGTGGCAGACAACATAACTGAAGCATACGCTAATAATAAACAGAACGTTTTTGTGAGTTGAATATAGTTATTGTTAGTTATCGTAACAGCACACCAACAACAGATGCATTTGTTGGATTTTGTCGAGTTAGCGTATTACACCGCACATCTGTTGCCTTTGGTTGGTGATTGAGCAGATTGAGTATGTTCACCTAGCATTTGTAACTTTGCAAAATATATGAAAAGTGGATGGTGTTTTTGCCGGTATTAGTCGGCATCTGTAATAAAGCATGTTCTTTATAAGTAGTAATATATATGTAGCTAATATGCAAGCAATATCCATACTAATAAGCAACTATAATGAAAATCGGTCCTTAAAATAAAGTGTTACCATGACTCCAAGGCAAATGGGATTCCCAGAAAAACAGCTGACAAAAAGAACAACATATGCTCACTTTACCTGGAGAGAATGTTAAGAAAACCAAACTAGAACAGATCATACTGCACTGTACAAGAGTTATGTAGTTCAAACCATGCATAAGAATCCCGTCATCCACACAAACACACTTTCAGGGAGCAATAAAAAGGGAGAGAAAAATAAAGATACAGCAAAAGATAAACTGCCAATTCAGTCGGTACTGTTAAACTCACAGTGAGCTCCGTTCACATCAGTGTACTTGACGCTTGACTCTCCTCTTAAATATGTTACGAAGTCATTTTCTACCCCAGAAACCTACACCCTCTACTCAACTAAAGCTTGCATAACAACATACACATGCACATCTTAATGCTGGAAAGTGGTACTTAAACGATTAGTTCACCTACAAATGAAAAAAAAAATTACTCATTTGCTCATACTCATGTCATACGACTTTTTCTATCGTGAAACTAAAAAAAAAAACATTTTAAAGATTGTTTTGGTAAAATGCAGTAAAAGCCAATGGGGACCAAAACAACACTGGACTAAATTCACTATCATTTGGAATAAGAAGACTTTTTCTTTGGTGTTTTACAAAGGAAAGTCATGATTAAAATGGTATGTAGTGACAGAAAATTAAAAAATTCCAAAAGAAATGAGGGATGCCTGCAGAGGAAAAAAGGAAAGAGGAAAGCACTGAAGAAATAAATGATAATGTGTTGTGTGGGCAGAAGAGAAGGGGCACAGAGAGAAAGAGAGAGATGGCAGACCTGCTCCCCGGCTTTATTGTATTTCCCTGAATTCCATTAATCCACCAAAGGCGTTCTTTTGGAGCTCATGCCAAGGGCTAACCTAAGTCACGGAAGCTATGGAGCAGACATGTCTCCCTGACAGTGATGGGAGCTGATTGTGTGTCTTTGTAAATTTCCTGATGACCAGGTTTGCAATCTTATTTCTGGCAAAGCACGCTAATTTCCATATGGCAAGAGGGAGAGTGATTTGATAGAGCAGTTGGAGAAGATAATCGCTGTAAATTCTCAGATCTCAGAGATGAAACGGCCCAGGTCATTTTCTTTAGATGAGAAGCAGGGTGGGGAATGCACAATAACTGGGGTTTAGCTGCGCTACGGGTTTCAATTACTATCATTCAGAAAAACGCAAGTTTACAGAACAAGAATCAAACAAAGAAATTGATCTGTTCCCATTAAATCCCAATGAAAACTTGGCTTTTTCAATGGAAAGAAAGCAATCTCACCCAGGCATGGTGGAGAGTAAAAGATGATGGTTCCAGGAAACTCACAGCAAGAAAGCGCCTCTAAATCCTATCTCAGTTTCAACACTGTAAATTTGCACCATGGGTATTCCAATATACAGTACATTTCTGAAATAGATATACCTCAGCTGTACCTCAACCATGGCCAAACTAACAATATCCATACAATTCAATACTACCCTAAATCATTAAAGTGTAAAAGCAATTTTTTTTTTCATATCATAAAAATAAATAAAAAAACAATATTGTTCAAAAGTATGGGGTTGGTAAGATTTTTTGTTAGTGTTTCTAAGACTTTTATATTCAAAAGGATGCCTTCATTTAAAAAATACAGTAAAAACTGAAATATTGTGAAATATTATTACAATTTAAAATAACTGTTTTGAACTATTTTGATATACTTTAAAATGTAATTTATTCCTGAGACGGAAAAGCTGGATTTGAAGCAGTTATTACTCCAGCCTTCGGTGTCATGTGATAGAAATGTGTGTGTGTGTGTGTGTTTGTGAAAGAGAGGAAGTGTGTGTGTGTGTGTTTGTGTTTTATACATATATAGGACTAAATAATGTGCACTAATCAAGCGATATGTCAAAAGTATGTCAATATTGATTTTAAAATACAGTCCGGAGGCAAACCACTGCACCATTGTTATAAGATTGATGTGACAGTTTGCCGTTGAACAGAATATTATCAGGTCTCACCGGCACTATGTACAGTGAACTTGGCCCACTGTCACAATGTAAAGATCACAGATTAGTATCATTTATTACAGCAACCATTAGCTTAATAACTCAGAAATAAGAGGCGATTCACCTCATGTCACAATCAGTCACATTGTATTCTGAAGTGCCTGATTACAATGGCTGCCTGGATGAGTGGCTTTGAAGTCGTGTTTTAAGCACTTCATTTAATGTGGTTTAATCCTCTCTAGGGCCAGGCCATTTCAGGCTCATTTGTTTTCATATAGTCCTCCAAACGCTTATGACACCCCCATAGTATTAAAGGAATCACATGGAGAGGAAGAGAGGTTGAAAGTGTTATATAACTTCTAAAAGCCTGTAAAAAAGTTTTGGGAATTTATCATTTGAATTCACTTCATGACAGTATATGGAGCATAAATTACAATATATTTTGTTTTATTTTATTTATTAACATTTAGGTTAAGGTTGTCAGGAGAGAATGAAGATGCGACTACAGGCAAAATGCTTATTTTCACACAGAACAGAACTGATTTATAAATCAGTTTGTGGACACCACTTTTCAAAATATTGGATGATTTTTATATTTTAAAAAGAAGTCTTACATTCACTAAGGCTGCATTTATTTGATTAAAATAAAAATGTGAAATATTACAATTTACAAAACACTTTACTATGTATTTTATTATTATAATTATTGTCTGTAATATCACACTTCAATTTCCAAGGCCTTTTATGCCTGTTTTAATATTAGTATTAATATTATTAGTAACAAAACCAGTGGTCACACTTTATTTTAAGGTCCAACTTTTGCTATTAACAAACCATATCATACTAATTTGCTGCTTATTAATACTTAGTAAGGTAGTTGTTAAGTTCAATATTGGCAAGGATTAGGGTTGTAGAATATGGTCATGCAGAAAATGTGCTTTATGAGTACTAATAAACAGCCAATATGTTAATAATATGATAATAAGAAACTAGGTAATAGTGGGAACTGGTCCCTATACTACAGTACAAATTTTCAGCAAAACAACATTTATTTGACAATGAAATACATATTAACATTAGAACTGTCTTTGCTGTAATTTTTAATGAATACAATGCAGTCTTTATGTATTTTTCTTAAGAAAAAAACGTCCTCCACCAATGTCCCCAATATTTATATTTTTATGAAATATCAATGTCCTCCATGGAGGACAAAAGTGAGCGGTTGCTGGGTCCCAGAATGATAAAAGGCATCCATAGCAGAATATCCAAAGCTGAAATCCTTAGGGCAAAACACTCGACTGCTAAACAAAGCAAAAGGAATTTAGCAGATTGAAATCATAGTCCCTGAGCCATGTTCCCAAGTCAATGTTAAACTAAAGCAGTGTCTTTGCTGTGATGATCTGCTTTGAATTACAGGCGAGGATCTCTTTGTTGCCTATCACCACATGTGGTTTGGGGCATTCCTGTGTCTCTTGGAAGTCATTCAACACAACATGCTTCAGGATATCTAGAGAAACCCAGCGCTCCATGAGAGACGACGACAAACACCTCAAAATAACCTCCTTTTTTTGAGTTGTAACAGTTGTTGGATTTCATTTTAACACTGAGTTCATTTCAAGTCTGTGTCCAATTAGATTTTAATCTGTTTACCATCTGTTCTTTGATCTATTTAAAGTACATCGGGTTACGGAAGGTGGTGTATTCTAGGTATGAGACTTACCTCCAGTATCTTGCATCGCTCTGAGTCACAGTGGCTGTCCTCACAAGGGTGAAACATTCCCAGAGTAACGCAGTTCAGCAGGATTACCAGCATGCTGGCCCTCTCGAACCATGTGGGAAGCAGAAGTTAAGGAAGAGTACATGGAAAATACATGCAGTCACAGAAAAATAGAAAAACGTCTTGTTCAGAATATAAATAAATGACATTATTGCAGGCTATGTGGATTAAAAAAAAAAAAGGATTCTGAAACAATTTCACTCAGAAACTGACAGCAAATTTCAGAAAGGAACACATTGAAATAAACATGAATTCTGAAGTAGATACTGTAGACTTTTGTAAAAAATACTGTAAAAAAAAATATCACATCCAAGCTATCAGCATACATATTTACCTCACTGTTGCTGAAGTGAGTGATAAAGAGTGCAAAAAAAATAAATAAAAAAAAAATAAATAAAAAACATTATTGTTAACGATCGCATAATTTAGTTACTACAGCTTTAACAAATTACATTTCAAAGGCTAAAATCGCTTTCTCTGTCACGTAAATGAGGTCAGTCCAGCTAAATGCGTTACAAGGCCAACGGTGCTTTTGTCATTATGTTTGTCATGATTTTTCTTGATTTACTTGTGGGGAATAAATAACCCAGAGTTCCTTCATCCTTTTAGCGCACCGCTAGTAATTGATCACGGGGTGGGAAAATGTGTGGCTAGTCCCTCAGATGTCACGTACCCATCCAGGGGTCGAGCTCGCACATTTACATCTTAATTAAATACAAGAGCGCTAATGCCTATACGGGGTGCCATCTGAGCAAAGTGGCACCAGACAGAAACCAGCTCATTTTTCACAATTACTGCCAGCGGAGAGCCCAAGGGGAAACAATTAAAGCCGCCAAAACAAAATAAGAGGATGCGCCATCAAACAGGAACGTTTCCCGCCAGGAGAGACTCTGATTATGGTCAACAATAAAATTATGACATCATAACTTAATAAGGAAATTATGCAACACTTTAGACAATGCTCAGTGGATTTACATTGGGATTCAGGCTTCTTGTGTGATCACACTTTCACAATGGCATCATGAATTAGTGCTGTGTGCAGATATACGAGAAGTCGTAAACCTTAATAACGTAACTCTTGGCACATTCTGTGTTCGCTGAAATGATTTCTGGTGAGGAGTCTCAACCCTGGTGTTACGTTTTTTTACAGTTCTTGACCATAATGAACATCTCCAGTTGCATAAAGGAGCTCGGGCTATAATGTATTCTGCATGAATAATGTAAACAGACAGAATGTGTCTTCTTCCTCCAGAAAGGCGTAAGACTAATTACAAGCTGCTAACTTCTCTCGGGCATCATTGATCTATATACACTGAACCAGGAGGCAGAGAGGAGAGTCAGTGGAACTGAAAGAAGGAAAATTACTCAAAAACAATGTAAAAAAAAAATGTATGGATGATGCACAACATAGATACAAGAGGTAAATCATGCAATTACACTATCTTTCAATAGTTTGAGGTCATTAAGATTTTTTTTTTTAAAGAAATATATAAATATATTTTATATAAATACTTTAAAAAAAGATATTTTTGTTCATCAATAAAAAATGCATCACGGTATCTACAAAATATTAAGCAGCACAAATGTTTTCACCATTGATAATAAAAAGAAATGTTTATATTTATAACATATAAGGAGTAAGTCAGCATATTAGAATTATTTCTAAATGATCAAATCACTGAAAACTGGAGAAATTATGCTTAAAATTCAGCTTTGCCATTACAGAAATAAATTATATTTCTCAATATTACTCTTTAATTTTCGTTCAAATTAATGGAGCATTAGTGAACATAATAAATAATTATTTAAAAGTATATATATTACAGAGCACAAACTTTTGAACAATAGTGTACCAAAAATAATTTTGCAACTTAACCCATTAATGCCCAGGTTTTTTTTCCTTATTCCAGAGATTTCTGCAATTCAAATTATTTATATTATTCCTCATACTATGCAGTATTTTTGCATAATATTTTATTTTGCATAATGTCTGACCGTTGGCAACGAATTTCAATGGTTTAATTTCACTCCAAAATCTTTTTGCTCAGATAATTCAATAATTTTGAATTATTACTGCATGTTCATTTATTTACTCAGCGAACAGGGACTTTGGTTATGCTGTCGGGGGTTTATTCTGTGATAATGACTGGCTGACTGCTTCTATCTCTATATAGAAACTTCCATAGAAACCTATGAAAAGATTGAGATAATAAGGAAGTTGCCAGGTGCATTTCAGTGAAAACAACCTACCCCATGACACATTATCTAGCAAGTTGTCAGAAGCTTTTCCTTAAGTTGTCTACTTATATGCTTTTTTTTTCTTTTTTTTTTTTTTTTACATCTATAGCAACCAAAACAATATTCACAGCAAGAAAAAGAGTGGTAGAGCCTTCGGCAACTCGTAAATGCCCGCAGGATGGGTTAATGAATGTAGCGAGTCACAGACATTGCAAATGTTTCCCTTGCCAGCAAGCAGTAATAAAAGACGAAACTGAGAGCGTCCCGTGGACAGTAATATCCACACAAACCCCTATAAACAATAAATGAGAACACTGAAACATGTGCTTATAAATTATTTCATAAAGTGTGGCTTTAATTAACTCACAAAACGGCCAAAATCTGAGCTTAAAAATGCTGTGTGACCCTTAACGGTATCTCTATGCTTCTGAAAGCTTCTCAGTGGGCCGTGGCACACATACAGATGCACACAGAACATTTCCACTGCTCACCATGAGCAGACACGCATTCTCTCACGTGGACCCCCTTCACCACTGCTGGGGGAGCATAGGTGGGATTCGCTAACAGGCAACTTTGAGATCAAAACCTCATCAACTCTTTATGTTGTGTTTATGTGGAGCCCAATTCCCTCAAGAGGCTCCCGTCATGCTCTGAAAAGCCTCACTTTCACTCTTCTGACAGGCTGGAAGAAAGTAACAAGGCATAGAAATACGCCGTGTGTATGTTTGTGTGTGTGATTTTGCAGACTAATGCTAGCAAACACACCTGAAAGACTGACAGAGGTGAGCTGAATAAGCAACACGCTGAGATTTGTCAAGCTTGGGTATAAACTTATCTTATGCTAAGTAATGAATAAATTAGGGGGCGTCCTGCATGCAGGATACAGAACTATGAGGACATTCTGTTGCAAGGACATGCAATGATAATAAAGCTAGATAAATAATAAAGCTAAATGCATCTCCTAGAAATGCACTTAGTATTCATTTTAGTTCCTCTTCCTCTTTAGTATCTCTAACTGTTCACATTTCAATCTTTCTAGTATAAATTTGTGCATGCAGGCACTTCTAATGTTTAGTGGCCCTTTCTCCAGGGTCTCAGGAGCCCATATGGATAGCCATATTTCATACGTCCAATGTTTAATTCAAGGCTCTTGGCATTAACTATGTTTCATCCCAGGCTTTTACATTCTCCCATGTCGCAAGTCCTGACATGGCCCTTTACTGGAACCCACGCAAGATTAAGTCTGCTGGTGCCACTGTGCTAAAATGTTCATCCTGCTCCAATGCAAGAACCATTTTATGTCATTGTACGCTCATCAGCAAAGGACATTTTGTGTCCTACCCCATCCATGAAACATGGTCAAACTATAAAGCCCAAGTCAGTAAACATGCATCTATTATTTCAATAATGGTGGAGTTGAAGCAAATGCATCATGGCCATTTAAATGTGGAAATTTTAAACCAAGTAGATTTTGAATACAAACACATGCATGAATGAATGAATGAATGAATGAATGAATGAATGAATGAATGAACGAATGAATGAATACATAAATATCTTAAAGGGGGGGTGAAATGCTATTTCACGCATACTGAGTTTTTTACACTGTTAAAGAGTTGGATTCCCATGCTAAACATGGACAAAGTTTAAAAAATTAAGTTGTACGTTTGAAGGAGTATTTCTGTTCCAAAAATACTCCTTCCGGTTTGTCACAAGTTTCGGAAAGTTTTTTTCGAGTATGGCTCTGTGTGACGTTAGATGGAGCGGAATTTCCTTATATGGCACGTTTGCCGGAAGAGCGCGCGCTCCCTTATAGCAGAGCAGAGAGAGGCTGTGCACAGACAATCACTGATCAGAGCGAGAGCGTCGCGAAATGTCACAAAAGGAGTGTGTTTTTGGTTGCCAGGGCAAGACAACCCTGCACAGATTACCAAAGAAAAAACAGCGTTAAGGGACCAGTGGACGGAGTTTATTTTTACAGAGCATCAACGGAGTTGTGCAAGTGTTTGTTCCCTGCATTTCAAAGATGCTTGTTTTACAAACAAGGCCCAGTTTGACGACGGATTTGCGTATCGTTTATTTCTTAAGGATGATGCAATCCCAACGAAAAAGGGTCACGATCGTGTGTTGGAACCGCAGGCGGTGAGTAAAACTGCTTCAAATATCTCTGCCTCCTTGTTATTGCGTCCGCCTCCCATCGGAGACC
This sequence comes from Carassius auratus, assembly GCF_003368295.1. Taxonomy (NCBI): domain Eukaryota; kingdom Metazoa; phylum Chordata; class Actinopteri; order Cypriniformes; family Cyprinidae; genus Carassius; species Carassius auratus. The sequence goes on from NC_039254.1 coordinate 3,257,151, forward strand.
CGGGTTCGAGCCCCGCTCGGAGCGAGTCGTTGCTGCTGCTCCTCTCGTTCAGTTTCAGCCTCGGGATCTGATTCTGGATCATAAATAAATGACTGAATCTGACTGTAAGCCATGGTTTGTTTTGGATGATGGTTTTTTCCTCAAGGCAACGTCAGAGCCGTTAAATATGTTTTTCAATGGCTCTGGGTAATGTCAAATCTTCCAAACGCTCTCGACGCAAAAGCCTACTGGCGCTCGTGATTCTTTAGCTCCGCCCACACGTCACGCCTCTATATATATATATATATATATATATATATATAAAATATAGTTATCTTTTTTTTCATCCACTTAGAAAATCGCCACATTTTATTTTGTGTCACCATACTTAGTCACGTAACTATTCATGTAACCGTCTTTAAATAGAGAAAACATGGAAGTGTTTGGTAATTTCTAAATTCATCCCTGTTTGGATTCTAAGGAATGAATGGTGCTAAGCTAAACGCTGGCACCATGCACTGGATGGGAGAGGTAAGTATCAACTTGTCTAAGTTGAGGAAAGAACAGTGGCATTTTCCTTTAACGTTAATAAAGAAATGAATACACAAATAAAAACATAAATGTGAAATAAACATGTATTGCTCTTAATTAAGTAAATGAAGTAAATTAAAAGTAAACCGTGTCTAAAAGAAATAGTATATAAAAGGAAACATTTATGAATGTATTTATGAAACAAGCTAGGAATCAATAAATAAATTCATTAATAAAGATGCAAAATTAAGGAAAAGATAAGTTTCACAGTAATCATTTCGAAAAGGGGTCTAAAACTAACATGCTAATAATAAAATAAACATGTCAAATAAATAAAATGTACTCCTAAATAAAAGCAAACAGAAAAAGAAAAATAATCATAAAAATGCTAAAGGAAAAAGTTTCTAAAACTAAAATAAATAAATAAACAGTGATCATAAGAAAATAAGTTGCATAAATACATTTCAGAGTCAACTTAGAACTCACCATGAGTGCAATGAAATTTAAATGCTAAAAATGTTAAAATTAGCTAATTATTAAATGAATGCAAGAAATAAATAATAACAAAATTTATATAATAATAATTCTAAAATATATCCTAATGTCCACATATAGATGCAGGATGTTTCTGGTTGAAGCATCCAAGCTTGAACTAAAAAAAAAATTGATAAAACATCCTGATAGACAGAATCGACCAAGATTCATCTAACTAGCTTCTCAAGATCTCTGTTGGCAGAGATGAATATGACACAAGATAGTCTTGACTTCAGTCAATATTTCAGAGTCATGAAGCTCACATCTGACACATCCGCATTCCTCAGACAAGCCCATCTGTCAAACGTCTGTGAAGTAAAAGACTAAAGCTGTGAAAAAAAAGGCAGATATGTAATTCTAAGGACTTGGGAAAGAGTCTGTTGGGAATGTGAATGTTTTTATGCCACACAAGCTCCTTTTTCAAGTGCACTTAAAGTTTAACTGTAAAGTTAGCTGCAGTCCTCTAGGGTGAACAGAGGAGAGTCTGAGGTAACACTCACCCTGACCTCTCTTAAAGGGACAGTTCACTCAAAAATTAAAATTTTGTCATGTCCTCAGTTGTTCCAAACATTTGAAAGGCACTGGCTAGCAATCATTATTTGAACACAAACGAATATATAGCGAAGACATTTTGTAACCAAACTGTTTGTGTACCAACATTGGTAAATATCAAAATATCATCTTCTGTGCTCAACAGAAGAAAGAAACTCATACAGGTTTGAAATAACTAGAGAGTGAATAAATGATGACAGAATTTTCACTTTGCGGTAAACTATTCCTTTAACAATGAGAGTCTTGTCTAGTGCACAGAGTCCTTTGTTTGCCTCACTGTTAACGATTAGTCCTGCATGACCTCCCAGATAAAAACAGAGCAGAAATAAAACCATTTCATTTCTGCATCAGCATGGATGTGGAGCACAGCATTACGAAACCAAACAATAGAAGAGAGAGATGTATGAAGGGTTAGCGAGCAGATGGAGGTGTAAGTTTTCTGCTGCTGCCTCTTACAGCTCTGAATAAATACATGATGAGCCTCTTAGCAAGTGACAGAAGTATCTCAAATGTTAAATACAATATGTAAAGCAAACATCATAATTCATTTAAATCTGCTTCGCACTGAGACACTAAATGGCACATACTTAAGTGTTTAATCTACTGAAAAATTGAGATGCAAACATTTCTGCGTGTTCTTTTATGTACAGATGCTTCAGAGGCCGTGGTCCAAAAGCATTTGCCAGGTTCTAAAAGGAAGCGAGAGTTTGAGAAAAAAAATATTAAAAACCCTCAGAAGCAATTTAAAGGCCAGATGGCTATAAAAGCATTTCGATTTCCTCAGCATCTTCTCCTTTGAGTCAACTTTTTAGAACCGGCAGTTCTGTTACAAGATCAGAAGTCTCTGTGGATCAGTGAGGAAGGAATCTTGTGATGGAACGCTGACAAAACTGGGGACATCTGACTGAGGAAGTGCTAAAAGAGCCACTCTCTGCTCCACACCAGGGAGCTGCTTAAAACTAGAAAGGTTTGTGAGGAGCCGTTGCTTGTCTGTTAAGTGTAAAAAAAATCCAAATTCTGCTAAAAATAAAAGAGTGAACTTCCGAGATGAGGAAAAACTTGGTTTAAAATTAGAAACTCGCTGTGGGACACAAACATAACATGCTGTTCTAACCAAAACACATGGATAAACATGCATGGCTGAAGAGGTGAAACAGTCAAGATCTGAAAATGGTTACTGGATTTGTTAACCTGCTGTGCTGATGTTCAAGCGTTAGCTTGCAGAACAATCTTGAAGTACAAAAAAGTTGGGATAAGAAATTTGGATACTTTTTAGACTTGAGTACACGGTTTCAATGTATTCCACTAGATGAACACAGGGAAAAAATATTAATAATTTCTATTAAAATTAACCAGCAACAAAAAGTAACTTTTTTTATACTGTAACTTGAGAGTTAAATCATTATAATCAGTAAATATATCCCCACTTGATGCAACAAATGCCTCGTTTCTGACGGGTTTATATTTGTCTTATCGCACCTGTGTTCTAACTGGGACATGTCATAAAAGTATGGTGAGGGGAGAAACATTCCCGTCACATGTTTGAGGCATTCGGCCAATCACAACGCACTGGATAGCTGGCCAGTCAGAGCACACCTCACTTTTCAGGCCGATGAGCTTTTGCTCAATGCATTTCAGGAAGGCATGTATAGAGGAGAAACAATAATGTACAGTATGTGGAAAATATATATATATATATTTTTTTTTTTTATTTAAACCGCAAACATTTCATTACAACAAAATAATGTTCTTTTTAACAACATCATATAACCACTTTAAAATCAATTAAAATAAATACCTTTTACATTTAAACACTTGGTTGAGAACCACTGTACTAAGACATGTTAATGAATGAAACATTTCTCAGAAAACATAATACAAATGAACCAAATAAATAGTTAAGCGATTGACTGAAAGTGAATCAAAACATCTTGAATGCCACTGTTGCCAAAGTAAAAATCAGAGATGTTTTTTATTTTTGTAATTGTCTAAATGCTAATACTTGGAAATTGTAAGATTACAACACAGTTTTCAGGAAATTTAAAGGCCAAATAAAAAGCACATTAAAACACTGCCATACGCCAGCAAAATCACTGGGAATTCTCTATATGTTACTCAGCCTTACTAGTCCAGAAATAACTTTCTGATACCTTTTAACAGGACAGTCAATACATGAATTCACCCATCACTACTAACCCAGGCAAAACTAAGAATCAAAGAGCCATTACATGAAGTTAAGAAGGCAATAAAGAATAATTGGAATGTGCCAAACCGTTCACACTTACAGAGGCTGTACACACAGAAAGCAAGGAATGTTGTGCCAAGAGACAACGATTTTCTGCCGCGGAGCATTAGCTTGTTCATTCGCTCAATTAAGGCCCTGTTCATTTTGCGCAGTACTTCAATGTGTCTCTGTCTTTTCTCCATCTGCGTCAGACTCTCCAGAGCGTTGAGTCCACTTAGTCCAACAAAGATGAATGAGACACTAGAGCCCCCATTACTACCCTCCAGTCAGTTAGATCCTCTCCTCTGTTCCCTGCAGATGCTCCACTAAAGCAGTGTTCGCTTTAAGTCATATAGACAATATCTTAAAACCCTTATTCACCATAGAAATAATTAAATCTATAGACATTTACATAGTGACTATTTGATATTTGATTACATAGTGACTATAAATGATGTTTTAAAATGATAAATGTGTTATGAATTGTGTTAATAATGTCCATAATATGAAATCAGCAGGATTCATTCATTCGTTCGTTCAATCATTAATTCATTAATTCATCCATTCAGTCAGGATATGCACAAACACACATATACACACACATGCTGAGCAGTCTCTCAAATTATTACCAGATCAGCCCTGCTGCCACTCAGCTGAGCATGTTTTCGCTGATCCATGCTGCCCCCTGTGATGGCTGTGAGCCATGCTTTGACACCTGACACGGGTGTTTTAATTGTTCAAAATAACATGAAAGTGCTGCCAAGGGAGATGTGCACAGGAGTGCAAAGACCCGATTTAGCATCAGAAAGTAGAGTTTCTGTGGCAAGATTAGCTGCTTTGAAGTAGAAGGAAAGGCCAGAGTTCATCATTGTCGAGAGATTGGCAAGTTTACTCTACTCCTTTCAATCGCTTCAGTTTAAAGCGCATTAAAAGAAGTTTATCAATGCATATGGATATTACTAGAAAAACGATTTGATAATAATTAAATAATAATAATGCATTTGTCTTTGGACAGACAAATCCTCACATTTCATTTTATTGATAAAAATAACTTCTTAGTATTGTTGCTAAAATCTATAGAAAAAACATAATAATAATAATGATAATAATAATAATGTAATAATAATGTCTAGAAATTTTTTAGAAAAGTTATTTTTCATTTATAAAGTAAAGATGTGTCCAAAATTAATAAAGGAACAGAAGAAAAATGTATTAATAAATAAATAAATGTGAGGATAAGTCTATTCATCTGTGTCTGAACCAAATACATGAATATTAATATTCAGTGGCGGCTCCTGCCAATTCTCTCAGGAGGGGCAAATGTTTGCATGATTAATGAGGATAAGGTCACCCATTCATTTGATAAATTAATGGCTAGTTAAAGATGTAAAGGAAACTGAACTATTATAGTATTCATTAAAAATAAACTGACTCAATCAATCTCTTGCTCTCCTTATGTTTCTATATGCGCATTAACACAATTCGGCAGCAAATGAAGACTGAAGCCATGTTTATTTTCAGTTAAATAAAAAATAACTGAAGTCACATAAATCACTATTTACACAACTCACTTATATTACACAGCTCATTTACAACATTACTTATATTATTACACAGCTCATTTGTATTACACTGCGCACTTAAATCACATTACTCACTTATATCGCATTATATTACATTACACTGCTAACTTACATTACTCACTTCATCTGCTCTGAGGTAACGTTCATCATGATGTCGATCAAGTTCAACAGACAACTGAATAGTCTAGAATATTGAAAGCTAGCGTAACACTGTGGCTGAATGTGAAAGAAAAAAAAGTCCCTCCCTTTCGCGCTTTGGTGGTGCATCGCCCAATCGCAAATCATTGGAGAAGCCGCCCCTTAATATTATTAATAATGATTTTTGCTACTTAAATCCCCTATTTAAAACAAAAATGAAGACATTTTATTAATTAAAATAATTAAATGTAATTAAGCAATTAATTTATTGTGTCCAATAAATAGTTATTTTTATTTATAAAATAAATAAATGTAATGATTAGGCTTATAATTACTGTTTCCAAATGCAAGCAAGCAAACAAACAAACAAATTATGTTCTGTACATCAATTAGCAGAAATAAATAATTTCACTTGTAATAAAGAAATAAATAATACATTTTCAATCAAATTTCAAACTTTCAATCTGTCCTATGCATATAGTAATTTAAATGTGACTGAATGCTATCAAAGTTTCAGGCGCTAGTTAACTTTTAGATAAAAAAGGGTTACATGTTAAGTCTTCAGACCTTAGCGCGCATTTTTGCTATGTACCAATAAATTGGTTGCTATACCGTTCTAATGCCTGTCATCAAAACAGTAATTGAGACATTATTCTGCTGAACTATGAGTCTTCATGATGAAAGCCAATGTTGCCTAGCAACAGACATTTCAGAGCACAAAGGAGCAGAGGTGTTTCCTGGCTTGAGTCTGCTGTAAGCATGTGAGTTTTCCACTGGCACACTGGGAAATGTAATATACATACAGATAATCGCATGCAAGTATGGACCCCAAGACACTGCTAAAACTGGGAATTAAGTAATGTGATTTAATTGATCTCAACTGCACTTGGCTACTCACATTCCCAATCACACACTCCAATATAGCTCTATAACACACAGACTAAACTCTCACACAATGATGAAGCATGTAGCTCACTTATTTGATACAAAATGTATTTCGTCTGGCCTCGAATGAGAGTACATACTGCTGCGTCTGTGTCTCTAATGACGCTGGAAGAGTGACGAGGCCAATGGTTGTGTCAAAGCATGGTGGCATCTGCCTCTTGCCAACAGGGCCCCTGAGGCACGGAGACAATCAGGTCGGCTCACCCCTCGTCTTCCTTCTCTCCTTGCCTCCAACATCGGCTCAAAGCCTCTGGCTGCCTGTCTCCAGGGCACAGGTTCTAACTGATAAGCCATTCGTGCACATTGGGACACGAAAACACAGTTTTAGTGGATTTTTATTTTAAATGGGAGTAGGTAACTCCTGTCATACGACATTATCACATAGAAACCAATATCGATTACGAAGGCTGTGCCTAGAAGCATTAAAACAAGTGGGTCGTGGCTTGATAACATGGGTCCCAAGGCCAAACCAGTTGAGAACCACTGCATTATAACAACCACTGCAACTACTGATCCACTGGAAAAGGACACAGTCAAAAAAATAAAAAGGAATAGATTTAAATAAATTGGAATTCATGCAGGTACCCAGTCATTAAAGACATTTTTGAAAACTTTATTTAGGTCTAGAAACAACATTTAAAAATAGGGATATGTGTATATTGTTATTATATCATTAAATAATAATAATAAAACATTCATAAACATTATTTAATTAAATTTTTATTTTAATCATTCTAATAATAATAATTTATATAATGTATATAATATATAATGTCTGCAACATGATTAAAATAAAATAATAAAAATAATAATAATTATTATTATTATAATGATAGTAATAATAATAATAATAATAATAATTATTATTATTATTATAAGGCACATTTAGCAAAATGTTAAAGCTGTTTTCTACCTTTTTGACAAACAAAACACCACAATTATAATTATAATTACAAATCTATTATTATTATTATTATTATTATTATTATATAAACGGTGGGAAGATTATTAAACTTTATTAAACTCTACTTCTAAACATTTATTATTATTATTATTATCATTATTATTATTATTTAATGTATTAAAGTAGCTAAAAGAATACTAAAATATTATCATCATCATCATTATTATTATATACACACACAAACATATACAGTTAAAATACGGTACATTTAGAAAAACTGTCTGTAAGACAAGTGTTTTTTTTTCCTTCTTTTTATGAAAAATAAACAAATCAAAAAAGTATGGTACAATTACTCTCCTAAATGTTTATTATTATTATTATTATTATTATTATTATTATTATTATTATTATTATTATCTACTGCATGCATACACTGCATATATAAAAAGTAAGGTACATTTTAAGACTGTAAAATATATATCTGTAAGGTAAGTGTTTTTTTCCTCCTTTTATGAAATATAAACACATTTTTTTTAAAAATATTGTGTGTCTTCTCTCAGATGTGTGAAGAAAGATTAGATTAATGCAGGCATGGAACTGATTGGCTTTTGATCGATTTTCAGAAGGCCATGTCTCCTAAATATATGAGCCAGCCTCACAATAGCAACGGAAATCTTTTATGGCGAGAGAAGATCATCCGTCAAGAAAATTGAGCTGAATGGCAATCTGATCATTTCCAAAACGTGCTATCGGAGAAGATCCATCAGTTTGCAATGATTATGGTGATTGTCAGTGGTCATATTTTCATAAACAGGGGAGTATTTTTCCCCTTTCATTACAGCAAATGTAACAGATTTACAAAATGTCCTGTGATTGGGAAGGTGTGTGTATGAATATATAAACATCAACTGCTAAATACGTGATCCATCTTGCAAACAAACCATTACCAAAAAGAAAGAAAAAAAAAAGTTAGCCAGAGTACATCTTCCCATTTCAAAGCTTTATTATTTAACAACTGCGTGTGTATTAAGCAATCATGACCCCCAGCACCATCTGCAAGTAAATGACAGATGCTGAAAAGTATGATGTTTATTCACTTGTGCGTGATCAGGAATAGAAAGAAAATTTCCCCTCTATGCTAAGGGATAATGAATAAAACATTTTTAAGCCAAAATATGGATGGCATCTCATTAGGATCAGAGTGCCGACACAAAGGGGCATAGAGCTATTTTTACAGCACAGAGCAGACAACAAAAAGCAAGATCCCAAGAGCAAACCCACTGGTCTCAGTTCAGTGGGCTGCTTCCTTTTAAAATGCCCTCCAGTCTCTTCTCTGAGGTAAAACGCACACCCTTGAATTACAAAACAGAGACAGGTCACAGACAAATCCATGCTAGATCACTGAACACAGCCAAACACGCAGCGCATTAGAGCCAGTCATGGTTGTGGTTAACGCTCACAAATCCCCTTTAGAGTTCAATGCATCTCTCACTCGGGCTAGCTTTGTGTTAAAATAAGCATGGAATCAATCAGTCAATCAGTCAGTCAGTCTATCTATCTATCAGAAAGCTCTCAGGTTTAAATCAAAAATATCTTCATTTGTGTTCCAAAGATGACTTGAGATCTTACAGGTTTGGAACAGCATGAGGTTTAGTAACAAATGACAGCATTTTCATTTTTGGGTGAACAATCCCTTTAAGTATACTTTGGACTGAAGTGTCTATTTCTGCTCAAACTGTGTGTTTGTTTTACACAGAAATTAAACGCTTCACCTTTAAGAGACAGGAGAGGGCACATTTCATAAGCATTTCTTAAATAAATAACTTTGATCAAAAAAAACAAAAAAAAAAAAAAAAAAAAGGAGAAGAAGAAGCCTGTCAGATATGTCCAGACGTGACAACTTTGATCAAAAGCACAAATGATAGAAATAGGTCTAATATGTGTTTCTCATGTTCGTCTGTTTTCGTTTGCTTCAGGAGCTCAATGTTCAACACCATGTATATTTTAGCAGAAATCATATTCTCCATCTGTTCTCGCACTCTACTATGCGAACGGACAGTGATACAGTATTAATCTTAAAAATATGCAGGTCATAAATCTTTCAGGTCTGACCATCTCAAAAAGGAAATTTCTCTGAGGTCACCCTAGTATCTACTCCCGGTTTCTTCAGGATACATCTGCTTTTCAAGGAAAATCTCTTGGCCCAGTGCTGTTTCATAAGAGACAACACTGATCTCAGTAGGAGTTTTGAAAGGGATGATAATAACAATAGACACATGATTTGTTGGTGGGAACATGTCATTTAAAGACACCGTTTGAATGACTGAAATCCACCCACTTAAAAATCTGAATGACAGTCACAAATACTCCCTCCACATACTGCTAAGAGATTCCACTAAAACTTTAAAAAGGTCTTTGGAATCTTGGAATTTCCTATTGTTTACCTCATTAATTTATCATTGAGGGAGAAAAAAGCAGACTTTCTGCTCTTGCATTCCTGGCTGACTTTCTTCTGGCTTATATGGGGCTTGTTAGAGCGAGACTAGATCATGTCTTCCCTCTGGCTGAAACAGTGAGGAGAATTGCAGTCCAGTCAAGATTAAAGCAGACCTATTCAGAGTCATCAGTGACAGCCTGCTATCTTTCTTCTCTCTCCCACACAAACACACTCACACACACACACACACACACACACGTAAAGACAGCCGTAAGCAGTCAAACACAATCTCTTGGTATGTATTAGCATAGTGACAGGTGAGACCCTAAAAGTTACTATGTGAGGACACCAGAGGTGAGGTGAAGTCTCCCTCTTTCTCTCTCTATCTTGTCATTATGTGCTGAAATGATGACTGAAACAAACCCTGCAGTGCTCCTAAAGCACTTTAGTTTAGTGCTTCTAAAATAAGGGATAGCTCACCCAAAAATGTAAATTCCTTCATTAATTACTCACCCCAATTTTGTTCCAAACCAGTAAGACCTTCGATCACATTCAGAACACAAATCGATGAAATCAGAGAGCTTTTTGACACTGCATAAACAGCAACACAAATGAAATGTTCCCAGACCCAGAAAGCTCGTATGGACATTGGTAAAACAGCCCATGTAAAATCAGTGGTTCAACCATAATTTTACGAAGCTACAAGAATACTTTTTTGTTCCGAAGATGTACGTATATCTTACTAATTTGTAATGACATGAGGGTGACAGAATTTTCATTTTTGGGTGAACTATACCATTTAGGCCCCATCCACATTGAGACACGTTTAGCTGTATACTCATACATTTTGTATTGTATATGCGTTTCGTCCAAACGGATCCAGTGTTTTGGGAGAGTGAAACCAATATTTTTTGAAACCAGGTCCCAGAGTGGTTAAATCTGAAAACACCGACCTTTCATTTTCTAGTAAACAGCGAATCCGTATATTTTCTGAAACTATGACGTCATCAGCCCATGTCTCACCCCTAGTCAGACACACTACGTGACGTTACCGCAACCAAAACATGAATAAACACTGAACGGTTGTCTTTTTATTAATTAACATTAACACAAATTAATAAGTGTATTGTTCCGTGTTCGTTTGTATATTGCACGCAAGATTTATGCGCATAGTCCAAGTCTTCTTCTCCATTTTTAGTGTATCTCTGTGGCAGAATTACAGCTCCACATAGTGGTCTGGCATGTATACTACATTAGTTTTTGTTGGTTTAGTGGTTTCTTGTGGACGCAGATATTTAAGGCGACGGGAAAAAAAGATCAGATAGGGAAACCTCTGGCTTCATGTGGATGTAGCTTTACCACTACAGCTTAAGACCTCCAAAATATGCCTCTCAGAGTCAGTGTTGATTATATTACCGCAACATAAAAGACAAAGTGAAAGACATACTTTGTCTTAAAATGACCTTGTTATTAGAAACATTTTGGTAAGTCCTTTAAAGCTTCCATTAACATGTTCAAGAGTGAAATGGCAAAATCATCATAATTAGCTTTTAAATGGTGTCTAAAATGCAAAAAACACAGCAAAATAACCACTTTAAAAATTTAACAAAACTGAATTAGCAAAATGGCTAATTAAAACTAACTTGGATGGTATTAAACTATTAACTACCACACTTGCTTATGACTGACAGGCAGGAAGTGCCTCGAAGTCTTCTGTTTGGCTAAACTAAGAATCTAACCACCCTTTTTGTTTGTTCTGTTAGAAAATTGAAATGAGACCCATGAAAGTGATCCATGTGTGAACTGTACCTAAGACTAATGGCCATAGACTTAAAGATTTGTGTAACATTTTTCAAATAATAGAGACATTGAAAGTCGATTACTGTTGCACTTTAACAGTACAAAATACACTTTGAAGACAGATGCAGACTATAAAAAAATCAATGTGGAGAGATATAATAAAAGACTGAGGAAAAGGGCAAGCCACATAAGATAAACAGCCCTCACAGTGGTACACAGTTGTCAGGCACTTACAATGTATGTATGTAAAGACATGGAGGGGTACGGACATTTTGAGATTTTTTTGTTTTATTATTATTTTTTTAAACTCATGTCCTTTTCCTTATCCTGTCAAAAACCTTATCCCCTCACAGCTCAGCCCTGAACCAAAAAAGTAGTTAAATGTTAGAGGTGAAGGAGAAAAGTACAGAATGTTCAGTGTACAGAACTGTCAGGCTTCATGAATTAGGATCAAATTCTCTTTCAAGAGGGAAAAACAACAGTTTTTTTTATGAAGAACTGAGGTAAAAACGCTGGCGTTTTTTTTTTTTTTTTTTTTTTAATGAAAATGCATATAAACTAGAGATCAACTAACATTTAAATTCTGACCAATACTGGTAAGGCAATAATTATTTTTTTATGTTACGACTGGTAATCAACAAACGGCTAAAATCCTTTAAATCTTTATTTCTAAATTATATATATATATATATATATATTTATTTATTTATTAAAGTTAACTAAAATAATACATTAATATATTAAAAAAAAAAAAAACTGATATTTATTAAAACATTTATTGACAGACATCACACTGGAGTTCACACTTGAGTCAGTTCAATAAAACACAACAAATTAGAGCATCTCCACTCCTGAAGTCATCTTGTATTGGTATGTTTCCTTTCACCTCTACACTAGCAGTGTTTTTCAACAGGAAAGAAACAGACTAAATAAACCTGAATATACATCCTTTAATCTAAGCAATGGAATGGTGTATATGTGAAGTGTGGGCTATTCATTGCCTTTGTTAAACATTAAACAGCAAAGTTCACTTGTTAACATCACTATTAACTCTGGCTCTCGGTTTGCAATGACGAAAGAGTAATTCCAGCAAACAGACCCAATCGGAACCATCTGGTTGACATGGAGCTTAATTTCAGAGTCTATCCTCTCACCACAAACAGTGATGAGGAGGTAGAGGCTTGGAGTGGGTGGTCCGTCGGAGGGCCCTGTCTGCTCGGGAGTCCTTTTAAAACATCTTTATAATCACCCTGGAGAGCATCTGGCTGGGATCCTCAAAGAAAACCTGTTCATCTCCATTGTGGATCCAAACCCCTCCTGCTGTCCCAAACTCCTGTTTGAGGAATGATCAAAATAGCCCAGCCAATCTCCTGGCATGTCATAATCCATCACACTCAGTAAATATCAGCAGAATGCTCAGTTGCTCACGGGGCATCTTAAATAACCCACTTTAGAACGAGTTTCCTGAATGCATGTTAGCCACGTTTTCGTAAATATAACTTGACAAGCAGTTGGCCCTTTCTTTCTTTTTTTTTTTTGCACCATCTTCTGGCCCTAATTGTCTGCTGTGTGCATGTGTAGGAGTACAAATAAACCACTGTGTTTCGAAACAAATGACAGAACTTGTGTTGTGAGGCAATCACCCTGTGTCAAACAATAATCCTCAAATTAATCTGATTAATAAATATTTTCCAGTATTTAACCCTTTCAGAAGAAGCTAATCAAGAAACAACAGAAATTTGTTTTAAAGGGATAGTTCACCCAAAAATTAAAATCACCCCATAATTTACTCACCCTCAAGGCATCCTAGGGAACGAGACAACACAAGCACATGGCCCAAAGACAAGGCCATGTGCTTGTACACAAAACACGGGTCTGTCATGATCCTGCCTCAAGACTAGAGAAAAGTCAGGACATGAAGGCAGAATCATGACACATAGAACAGTTAGCAGAAGTCAGTAAATGTTTCTTACAAAACACATAGATTAACTACAGGAGGCCTTTATTCACCCTCTGGAGAAATGTTAGGCACATTTTATTATGGATTGATGCACTTTATTGGACTTCTTTTGGACTACTGAAAAAAAAAACACCCAATAATTACCATTAAAAAGCCTGGAAGAGCCAGGACATTTGGATTCATCTGAAAAAAGAAAGTCATATACACGTAATCTCGATCCTTCTGATTTTAATAACTATAGGCCTATTTTGAATTTTTGTACAGAGTTCTGGAAAAGTTTTTACTAAATGAAAGTTCCCCCTATTTAATCTCTAACAACATTCTGGATCCTTTTCAGTCTGGCTTCAGAGCTAAACACAGTACTGAATCTGAACTTTGAGGGTAGTAAATGACCTATTACTACCTGCAGACTCTGGTAACTGTACTATTCTTCTATTATTGGACTTAAGTAGAGCTTATGATACTGTGGATCATCGTATCTTGCTAAAGAGATTGGAACTTGAAGTTGGCATTCGTGATGGTGCACTAGAACAGACAGGAACTTTTTGGTGGAAATTGGAGAATTTTCATCAAGCTCAGTTCCCGTCACGTGTGGGGTGCCCCAGGGCTCAATTCTGGGTCCAGTCTTATTTTCCTTATACTTACTCCCTCTTCGTTTAATTTTTGAGCCCCATAAAGTTTCATGTAACATTTATGCCGATGACACTCAGCTCTATTTTCTGTTAAATTCAGGTACTGATTCAGTTTCCTCTCTGCTAGCTTGTTTAGAGAACATTAAGGCTTGTATGGACAATAATTTCCTTCAATTAAATCAGAGGAAGACTGATGTTATGTTGTTTGGCCCTTCACACCATTTAGATAATATATGTTCTACACTAGGCCCCTTTCAAGATAACATTCGTGATAAAGTTAAAAATCTGGAAGTTACCCTTGGTCCTGAGTTAAAATTTGATAAACAAATCGACTCTGTAGTTATAGCCAGTTTACTGCAGCTATACTTCGCAAGCGGAAAAATATTCTGAGCTTTATTGATCTGGAGACCATTATTCATGCATTTATTTCAACCAGGCTGGACTACTGTAACGCTTTATATACTGCAATAAATCAGTCCTCACTCTCATGATTACAACTGGTACAGAATGCTGTGGCTCATTTTTTAACAGGTACAAAAAAGAGAGAATATATTACACCTGTGTTGTAATAACTTCATTGGCTACCTGTTCGATTCAGAGTTGATTTTAAGGTTTTAGTATTTGTATTTAAATCACTTCATGGTCTTGCCCCTTCATATATTTCAAACCTTCTCCACTCGTATTCTCCAGTGACGATGCTCAGATCAACCACCCAGATTATATTAAATGTTCCAAAATCTTGACTTAAATCCAAAGGCTACAGAGCATTCTCAGTTCTTGGTCCTAAGCTCTAGAATTCCCTACCTTTGTCTATTAGACTTTCCCCTACTCTTTCTACATTTAGATGACAAAGTATTTTCCACAAATAAATTAATATTTAATAAAAATTTAATTAAAAAGGAAGTAAACTGTAAACAACAGAGCCCTTAGTATTCTGGGAAGTTTGTGTGCATTGGGAATCATATTTTTTCAAATAAAGCCAAATGTTTAAAGCATTCAATGTGCACGAACCAAAAGTCACGCAAAGAACACACAATTATGCAGGTCACATGCATACTCCACAAGATCTCACAACTGGATTTGACTAAGTTTGCAAGGTTTGTGAAATAAAATTTGCATTAGCTATTCAAAGATTTGTTAAAATGATGTACAGTAAATGTGTATTTTCTAAATGCTGATGGAAAACAAGAAAGTATTTTGATGTTTGTCTTTCTTTTACTAATTAGAACTGTTAAGGATGATGGCAAACAAGAATTGCGTCAAAATAAAATTGCCTGTCTCTAGCGTTTCAGCCTAACAGATAAACTTATCAGCCGATGCTGATAATTTGAAAATTGTCAAATATCGGTTGACCACTATTTTTTACTAAAACAAGACTGACTTCAAGTGGCAACTTACCAAGATGGACATTTTGACATATTTCTGTGTTTATTTGTCTAAGCCAGTGGTTTTCAACCTGTGGGCCGCAGCCCCCTAGGGAGTCGCAATGGTATTGTAGGTGGGCCGCCAATTACTATTATAACAAATAATAATATTGTTCATATATGTAAAAATGTCTAAGTCATAATATAATAACATAATTTCATATATATATATATATATATATATATATATATATATATATATATATATATATATATATAATTAAATAAGAAAAAATTAATATTAAACTGTAACTATAATTCCACTATTCAAGCTCGCTGATTGGTTTAAGAATAAACCACCAATTTATCTTAAGATATTTTTGCTGCATATGCTACAGAACAACAGCAGTTGTGCCAAGCAGTGCTGCCAGCACAAGTTATTTTCTGTTCAATGCCAGTTAATTCAATAAAGACAGTTAACAATCTAGCTTCTGAATACTAAGTTATTAACCCAACAATAGCGGGGTCAGTTAATTTTTTTTGCAGTGGGCCGCGCAAACGTATGTGTTTGGTTGTGTGGGCCGCGAGTTGAAAAAGGTTGGGAACCACTGGTCTAAGCACATACACGAAGCCCATGAACAAAGCATTAATGAATTGCACAGAGAGATCTGTTAGACTTGATTAAAGTTTGGTACTTTGCATCAGTACCAAACATGCAACCATGTTACCAAAACCACATCTGACCAGGAGAACTGTAGCATCAGAGAAAAAGCTTTTGAGAGCGTGTTCCATTGAGAATCTAAATGCTGCCTACTCTAATGTTATCAAACCGATGTAATTATTATGAGTAACATAAAAATGAGGGAAACAGAAAGAATATGCATCCAAACCACCAAATCAAGAAGTATTTTGCTGCTCTCCTAAAGTTTACTTAAGGCATACAAGACCTTCCCAAAAAATCAACAGGGAGCTGAATTCTTTGCAAGATGTACTGAGTTTTCCAGCAATTTAATATTCCCTGACTATTTTTCGCTGGCAATATGTGTTTGAAAACATGAATGCATCTAAAAACCTCTAATCCTCCTTTCCTTTTTTAGCTCACTCATACACACATGCACAGTGACATATGAAAACCAAATTTTAATGAATAGGAAATGCATGTAAACACACAGAGACTCGCCATGGCAACACAGTTCAGTTTGACAGTATGTTTACACTCTGCAGAACTTGGTCTCTTTTCATTTTCCAGGTTGTTAGGAGATCCAGTTTCTATGGTAATTGTAGCTCTTATATCTAGGCTCCTCCTTTTATTGAGCTGGTCGCATCACAGTCATGCAGACATACTGAAATGATTAACTCATGCTTCTATAATAATTATCAGTGCAATATAGAAAACATCACAACCATTTTTGGTTTAAAATGACCTAACTCTCTACTACACTACATTGTACTTACAACTGCTAAAATAACACTACAAAAGTAATATCATTTGTACAGAAAAATGCTACAGTATTAGTCCATTAACCACGTTACTTTTGCATAGTTTTAAAATACATGGTTTTTGGTAAGTAAAAAGTAAGAAATAACATATAATTAACATTTTTAAAGCTATATAATGGTCAACAACAAAATATATGTACCTTTACAGTAACTTGTTGAGTTTTTATTTTTCTCTCTAATACTGTCAGCTGATGGACTTTTAGCTCCTTGTCAATGTTGCCTTTGGCTTGCTCTGTTAGAGTTTCTCGGATGATAAAAAAGTGAATTAAACTGGATAATGATACTAAGTCTGCCACATCGACACTGAATTCAACTAAATTTGACTTACTGAACTGAATCAACATTTAACTGACTTGAGCTGAATAATGATACAATTAACTTCTCCAGCTGAATAAAGCAGTATTAATCTAGTTTCAAATTTGATGAACATCACAAAAATGACAAAAATCTTAAATCTGGATTTTGTAAATCACTATATGATTATTATTATTTATTTATTTTTCTGAGGAAAAACCAAGTCATAGGAAATATGTTTCTGACGTTTTCAAACTTGAAAACCAATTTTAAAATATTACAAATAATAATATAATATAATATAATATAATATAATGTAGAATGAAAAATTGTTGACAGTCTGGACCATTCTTACATTTTAGCAGAATTAAATATCAGTAAAAAAAATTAGCAAATTTGGCTAATGTGCATGAAAAAAAATAAAAAATAAATAAACATTACGATAAACATAATTGGCAAAGAGTACATTAAGTTAATTTTGACATGGCTAAAAATATATATATATTTTTTTTCTCTCAAATACCTTACATGTATTAAATGTAAAGTAACTTAGTAACTTACTATTTTTATACAGTTTTTAAGTTAAACTACACATAACAAAATACCATCAATACCTGAAATTTGTTACCATATGAAAAACAAAATTTTTTTGTATATTTATATAAAATGAATTTTTTTGTATGAAAAGATTTTAATCCCTAAAAATCCCTTGAAGTCCCTATAAATATGTATAGGCTACTGGGTCTCCACTAAACTCTAAGAAAGCCCATGTAGAAGCCATTCAGAAATCCCAAGGTGCTGGAAATTAATGTACGCATAAGAGAAGTAGGAAACAGCTGGAACACACTCAGACCCACTAGGCCTATATCTGTGCAATAACATGGAACCTGACAATAGCGTCATTGATGGGTACCATAATCTAAAACTATCCTTAAACGGGAACCACTGCTGTGCAGGCTGCCAGAAAACCCTAAAGAGGCTAATGAGGAGAAACCACAGGAGATGAAGAGGGAAGGAAAGAGAAGACCAGCCAAGGCAATATGCACAAAACATGCAATCTGGCACAACAATCCTCAGAGATTCAGGGCACCAGTGTGGAGTGGGCGAGGGGCAAGAGAACTCAGCATACACTTCTTTCTGTGATTAGAACATGAAAAGAAATGATTCACCCAGGTGCACTGAAAGTAGCAGGCAGATGAATAACGAGAGATGAGATGGAGAGGCATAAAGCTACAAGACTTCACTTGACCAAACTACAAAGTTTTAATTTAAGCATAGCATCAATAGTAAATCAGTAACCAAGTGCACTCCACTACAGTGCGAAAAATAATTAATTAGTGATTAAAAGATTAGTGGAGTATGTTTCACACACACAAAAAAATCTATTTCTACTTCAAAAACTAATATACAGGCCATTTGTTTGTAATCATTGTGAGGGAAAATTTTCAAGTAAATCCTTTACCAAATGTTTTATTCGAGTTACATTTAGCATAAATACGTTAGCTACAGTAGCTACAGTATACAGTAGCAATAGATTCAATGTACAGTAGCTACATTTTATAAGTAGCTTTTAGTATTACTTTTTAAAAGAGTTTTCAAACTAGGCATGTAACCATGTTTTTCCCCCAGTGTAGTTGAATTTAGCACACATTTATCTGTTTAGGTTTAATGCTGTCAGATTGAAGGCTTCATAAACAGCTATTGTAAAAACTAAAATCTGCTTCAAGTTGGCTACAGTGTAGCTACAGTATAGCAATAGCGTTAATCCACCTACATAGCTTGTAGCATATCTAATTACTTTTTCAAAAGAGTATTCAAGTTAAGTATCTTCTAAGCATTTTTTTTTTTTGTATTTAGTATTTAGTATAAAATCATCTGCTGAAATGTATTTATGTCAGGTTTAAGTAAAAGTACACTGTGTTTTTTAACTAGTTAGCTTGCTGCAGTGTAGCAATAGCATCAATGCAGCTATATTTTGAAAGTAGCTTGAAGCGTAACAAACTACTTTTTCAAAAGAGTATTCAAAGCTTGTAGTCTTGCTAGCTAAAATTAGCTAAAAGTACTGTAGCTTCCTGAATACTGAAATGTAGGGAACAGAAAAGGGAAGATTTGGGCAGAAGAGTAACATCCTGTAGAAGGGGATTTAATCAAGTGGTGGTCTATCCAGACAGCATGTGTACTGTTAAATTAAGTTAATTAGCTAGCAAAGTTAAAGTAAAGGCTTAATCCCCCATGATGAGTTTCTCGACCATGTCAGCAAATGCCCGGTCAGGTCTGTAGGTCTGTTCAATCATTCCTAACCGTGTTTCTGATCAATTTAAGGCAGGAAGTTTAACTAAACACTACATCCAAACACTATGGATTACAAATTAGCTATGAGACAGAGAATGTGTATATCACGCATGATTTGAATAAACCATTCCTTGTGGATTGGCTTTCATATCAATAATTGCAGTTAAAAATAATCATGATAATATGAGTGCCTTGTTTTCTGTTTATTCCCAGAATATAGTTTCCCCACAGGGAGAAGTCTGCAGGCATTCCTCCTGGAGACTTTTGTCCACCTAAATAATTACAAACCTCTAAATTAACCTCTAAACATATAATATTAATGTTTTATTTAAGTTCATATGGCTAAGCTATTCAGCAATTTTTTATTTGTATTATTATTTACACAATTTAAAATAATTGTTTTCTATTTTATATATTTTATAATGTCATTTATAGTATAATAAATAATGTCATACATTTTTATAATAGGTTCTTTCGCAACGCGAGAACCTTTTCCTAGTACAAGAACTAATTGTGGAACTACCTTTTTTGCACTGCCGGAACTGGGTGCGATTTAGTACCGGACTGCCTTTTCCGAGAACCAAATGAACTCCTACTCTGGGGCAGGGTCTAAACAGCACAACTTGTACTAACCGTGACATGTGCATTCATCGATTTGCCAGACGCGTTCGAAAACTCCCTCACCCGCCATGATTTAAAACGCTGTGTAAACATACTTCTCTCAATTTATTTCACAAGTATGGTGAACAGTAATAGATGGACTGACGCTCAAGTGCAGGCACTTGTAGCAAATGTAGCACTGCCAGTTGTCGTTAGAGATTCTTAGTCCTCATTTCCGTTCTTTTAATCGCTTTATGTATGCATCCATGTCCATTACTGAAAAAACCTGCGAGACACAACAAAAACACAGCTCAGATCACAGCGTCCTCAATTCTCCTGTTGTTAACGTTGTTCTTCTTTGTTTCCGTTGTTGAACACCAAACACAAATGTCACTGTCGACCGGCTTACATCACTTCCTAGTACACACTGTCGGTGCGAATGCAAACCTTTGAATGGTACTAGGAAATAGTTCACTCAAAATCGTCCCAGTACTTTAGTACAGTACATTTAGTTCTGGAACTAAAGTGGTGCGAAAGGCCCTAATGTCATTTATAATATAATTTATAACTATAATACATCTGTGATAGAAAATCTGAATTTACAGCAGCCATTAGTTCAGTCTTGATCCTTCAGAAATTATTCTAATATGCTGATTTGGTGTTCAAGAAACATTTCTTTTTATTATCAATGTTAAAAACATTTGTAGTGCTTAATATTTTTTTTTTTTGAGCCTGTGATCTCGTGACATTCACAAATATGACCCAGCCAAAATTCATGATACCTTTAAGTAATTATTGCCAAAGGTAACTCAACTGCAGAGAGAAACACACATATGGAGAGTTTGTGTCTTCTGTTATCAAGGAAATGCTGGCAGCAGACAAACTGGATGTGGACATTTGCCACACGACACATAGATTCTGTGAGGATGCTGAAAGCCCATGGGCTTGCAACACATTTTTATTTATACGTTAGACAGAGTGTGATCAATGCCAACCTTATTCAAGCATCTTGTGTAAATGTCACACAAACCCCCCATGGAAGGGCTTCACTGTTTCTATCAACATAATCATGAAACCGCTGAAGATAAACACACATGAAGGCATGCACATAAACACATATGTTGCACACAATCATGGATACATGCGCAGTTGCACAGACATAAACCAATGCCTTGAAATACACATCAGATGTACATCTATAAACCTAGATCCCAGCATACAATTAACATAAATCAGATGTTCTCAAACCGGGAGGCATATAGAGGTTGCAAAGCGTTGTGTCTACATATATGTTAATATTTCTGGGAGCATGAAACTAGGCCTATGTATTTATTTTGCCTTCATGGAAAACTGATCCTAAATACAGCATATCTGCAAATGTGTTGGAAATCAATTTTTAACACATTTTTCCAAGGCTCTTGATATCCATGTTTCCTATTGTAATAATGTTGTTTGGAAAATCATGGATTTCATCAGAGAAGCAGACATGAGTGTGGAAAGCTCTCTTAAGTGTATGGTATGCATCTGTAATATAAACCAGGGGGTTTTAAACTTTTTGATTCAAGTGCTACCAAAATATGTTGAGACCATCGAGGGGACCCCCTTCCTAAAACAGAAACATTAAATATTTTCTTGCACAAAAACCTATTTATATAATCATTTATGTTTTAAACTGTGTGAGATTGTGACATTAAAAATAAATTATCAGAAATGATATATTTTTAAACAAAAACAGTTATACTGTGTTTTTTATTATTTTACTGTAGGATTTAGTGTAAAAAAAATATAAAATAAAAATAAAATACCACAAATGTTATTTTTAATGTGTTTAAAATGATGTTAGCTTTATGCTGAGACATTAAGTGTGATATTAAAAAACAGAAAGGCTACAACATTTTTTACAGTAAAAAAATTGCGTTTTCAAATGAATAAAACATCGCAATTTATCTGATGATTTCTGATCAGTTTTAGAAAACAGGATGAAATTAGCCATATGTATGTACTGCATAGAACACAATACTTTCAATAAATGACATACCCATATTTAGACATTAATTACCTATTAACAATTAATATAAACTGTAGACATTTTGGTGGACTCCCTAGCATCCCCTTGTGGCTCTTTGACGGTCCCTGGACGGACTCCTTACATAAACAACCAACAGTCAGACACACAGTTGCGCAAATAAAGCAGAGCATGTGCTGACAGCTCAGCATCAGCAATCGATTCCTATTTGCATTTGGCCCGGTCTTCTTATTAGGCCCTAGTATTCGACCTGTCTCAAAAGGGATGTTCTTTTCCTCTTGTTAGGAGTCCAACAGCTTAATCCCTCTTCCACTTCCTCTCGGACTATTTCCAATGGATGCCGGCAAACACAAGACACAGATGAGTGGAAAACACTATCCTTAAAAGACAGAAATATTGTTCGCAGTTATCCAGTGCCATTCCGTTTCGGAGCACCACACACTCAAATTCAAGATAAGAGTGACCCGTTCATATCGACAAAAGACGCAAACAATAATATAAAGGTTTATGCACTTAAATATGTCAATGAATGTTTGACCAGCTTAAGAACAGAAAGGCAGCTTCGACACAGACCTAAGTGTGTGCTTCAAACCAGACACAGTCAGAAACACTTATTTTTGCAGTTTTCCGTGTCTGCCCCAACATCGCCCTTTAAAAGGCAGATAAAAGCATGCACCCCCTGGGAGTACAGAACACAATATTACTGCAAACTGCCCCCAGAGCTCACACGTAATATGGCAAGCCTTTTTGTTGTCAATATTTACAAAAGCTTTGAATTCCAGTCAACATCTTGAGGAACATCTGCTAACAACTGACAAGTAATATGAGAAAGCATGCGATGGTAATAGCTTTTTTGGTAAACTCCATGTTATTTTCCTATGAAAACATTTTTCTGTGATCTCATTATATGCAATACTATAAGGATAGGATAGGATTTTTAGTGGTGCTTGATAAACCCTAAATCCTAATTGACACTTTATAATGTAACTTGTCCACATCAATGGCAGATAAAATGGCAAAATAATAATAATAATAAGCCAACAGAACATTCTAGAACACATTAACAATGTGCTAAAACCACTCAGGGCACATTAGCAACATGCTAAAACAATGAGAATATAACGGCTACCTGCTAAAACCATGATAAAAGGCTAAAATTATGTTTTCCCTCCAATTTAGGTGACCTTGGAGACAGTTTTGAGGTAGTCAATTCATTCGGAATGTTTTTAACTGGCACATTGTTCATTTTAAAGATTTAATAAACTGCTCCATACATTTCCTCTTTTCCAAAAACCATTGCTTTTTGACAGTCACAGTATCATTATCACCATCTCTAGCCAATATTAAAAGGTGTCTTAACACATTTTTAAAAGCATGAAACATTCAGAGCTTACCATTCATTTAGTTAGCAAATTGACTTAAATTAGCAATTTAAAATAATTTTCTTAAAGATGATAATAAAGCTCTGAAAATATATGTACTGTAACATATGAAGGCATTAAAGAGGCATGCACAAAAGAGAGAAAGAGAAAAAGAGAAAAAGATAACAGAACCTCCCTCAGTAGTGAGACTATGTGCCCTCAAACCATCTGAGATATCAGATCTCCCAAGATGCCACTCCACATCCTCATTATGGACTTTAACATCATAGAACCTTCTCTGCACGTGGCCAAAGCACTAATAACCATCTTCAACATGCTCCACTACTGGTGATGACAGCTAAACCCTTTCCACAGTAATTATTTTTGCCTCCATCATGAGAGCATAAACCTTAAAATTAAGGTTCTTTATTGGCATTGATGGCCCTATGAAGAACCTCTAACATCTATGGAACCACTAAAGGTTCTTTATAGTGGAGAAAGTTTCTTTAGATGTTCCTCACAGTCACACACTGAGAAAAACAGTTATTGTGGCCGTCGGTCAGGCTGGAAAAGTTCTAGCACACACAACCACTACATGCATTGAAAGCAGCAACATTATACTTAAATATTGTGAATAATGTTGAACCAAACTGCCAGAAACCCCAATTCAAAAGGTATTCACAGTAGATTTATCAGTGCAAGCACGTGTAGTATCTCCAAACACCTGTGTTTGCTCTGTTTGTGAATAATTCATCATTATCATCATAAGAGGTTGGAACGACAAGATTAAAAACAGCCTCAAACAGTATCGTAGAACAAATCATAAGATAATTAATCCTCATCACCCAGCGTTACAGAGCCTAGAGCTACTTAAGTTTTAAAACAGGACCATAGACTAACAGCCCCGGGCAACGAATAACACATAGACTGCATAAACAACTTCAGATAATATCTGAGAGGTAAAGTATTTCAATAAAGGTGATGCCAGTTTTTCTCATCAGTGACTGTGGAGAAGAGGTAGATCCATCATCTCAGGGCTTCAGGGTAAATCTTGGCAAGGTAAACTAATGAATGTATAAACAGATAAGGTGAGGTACGTGCAATGTGTGGTGGTGGGAGAATACAGTAAATGAATTCTCTCTTTTTTAACAATTGCATGCAAAGTTGCTATCATATAAAGATTTGAAACACACAGGCAAACAGACATTTTCAACTTCGGGACTAAAACTGACAAAATCTGTTCTAAATCCAACTGGCATCTACATAGGCAACGTCTTAACTGAAACAGAACCTCATAAGTGAGTGAACTGTAGGCTATAATGCTCTATATTGGAAGCAACCACACAAATAATGTACACTGTACAATGTGGTTCTCCTGTGGTAAGCAGTCTAATAGTGTTTCATAAGGATATATGTCGTCAGGTGGATTGGTTGATATTAAAAATAATAATGAGCTAAGTAAAAAGATAATAAAAAATTAGTGCTGTCACATCAATAAAAGTGTGTGTGTGTGTGTGTTTACATACATAGAAATATACACTGTACACACATATGAAAACAGATTTTTTTACGATTAATCGTGATTATATTCATAAATACATTATTAATAGAATACAGCTAAATATATAATTGTAAAAATGAATTATAATACAAAGATATCAAATATTGTTTTATATATTTATAAAAAAGCACAATGCATTTTGTGCGCATTGCATGTTAAGTTCTCTAGCTGAAGGTTTTCTCATCCTCATACTTTAGTAAAGCCTGTACTTATTGTAATTCCTTTCTCTTCTTCCTGAATTTAGTTATATTATCATATAATATTCAATGAGTTAGCACAATGCAAAAAAATACAGTGCCAAAACCACATTCAGCAACCCAATGTTGCTATTGTGCATTTCCTCTTTACAGTGTTCCTGTAAAACCAGAAAACAAGGCATTGGTTGAAGAGCTCTGATTACAGAGCACAATCCTTCTTACACAACCCTGGCACAAAGACATCGTGATTTCAAAGCTTTACAAACCAGACGCGCAAAAAAAAAAAAGCAAAGCTTTTCACGTATTATACCTTTCTGAACAACTCGAACCAAAGACATACAAAGCAGTATGGAATAACAAAGAAGACTTCTTGTTTCATCATAAAGTAGGTGTCAAATATGATCCTCTCGACAAAAAAAAAAATCAAAATCAAAACTGTAATTAGCCAGCACGAGATGCTTATCCGAGTGTTGCTCATTAAGGGGCTTATCGCCACGTCTTTGGTTGGCTTTGAGAGAGGTTGAATGTCTGATTAAAGCTCGGGATGCTTAAGACATCGCCTTGATTAATATTTCAAGCATGGTGCGGTTTTAAAGGAATGCACACTCTAGAAAGATCCGCTTGTCCTCAGTTCCAATCTCGTCCAATTCGAGGCCCGTGCGTCATTAACGCAGCACACGCTGCTGAATTCATCTGGTTTGCGTTACTTTAAATCAACAGGGAAGTACAGGGGGCTCTCCCTGCTTATTGGCTGACAGAAAACAGCACCTCCCTCCAAATAGGCTCCCAATAATAGACCCCCTCAGGCAGCGAGAGTACATTCTGGAACATCAGAGCGACAGCCAAACTTTCGAAGGTTTAGCTAACTGGGAGGGAGATGTTTTCACCTTGTTCCCTTCTAAAAAAAAAATTAACTTTTCCCAACATGAGATTCTTCGCAATTAACAAAGCTATTAATAACCCCCAGTCCAGAAAAAAAGGCATCCCGGTTGAGAAGTCTCAGTTTTCCGCAGCCTGAGAAAGGTAGAGTGCACTTAAGTATTCGAGGGGTTACCATGAGTCACAGTCCCACACACACCATCCACTCAAGCTGCCCCATTCTTCCAGCTGGAGACCACGTGCAGACGGACTCCTGCTGTTCTGAGGTCAGGTTGAACCCGCCACAGTTACTAAATTGAAAGGCTTGGAATAGGGCAGTTCTACGTGTTTGCCCTCCATTAGACACACTCAAGAAGTGGTTTCTCAAGCAAAACTTTAGGCTGATCTGATTATCACCAGCATTTTCATTTGGCAAGTGAACAGCGTCGACTTTATGACTACTAAATTCTGGATTTACCCCATCTCGGGCCTCAGTATTATGCAACGCTATATAGCTGAAAATATGTTTTTCTCATTTACTCAGTCTTAGACAGTGATGGAAGCCAAATAAATATTCCAGACGTGCCGTCTAGACCAATACTAAACTATTTCACCACTTTCAGATGAATTGATAGTGTAATGCTAGTGAGAAGTTTGGCCTAGGCTTCAGGAGCTAAATGGGCCTGAGACAGAAACAGAGACAGTCTGGCTGGGCAGAAACAGCTGTTCAATGACATACACATCTGCATTCAACCACAATACGAGTCTATCAGATTACAAGGTCTGCGATCTCCCGCATATGAAAACTTCAAATCATAATTTTCAGGATTGCAAATGGTACTGTTCAAGTCACTTGAATACAATCACTGTCTGAGGAAACCGCTAGTTAAAGGCAAGTTTGTGTTTCAAAGAAGAAATCTGTTTGTTTGTACCCACATGAGGATGAGCCAACTGTGACAATTTTCATTTTTGGATGAGCTTCACCTTAAACAAAACAACAAAGTGAATTACCTGAGGTACATAGGAATCGATTTGGAGGCACACAAAGACATATGACTGCTGTAAAAATACAGACACTGAAGTATGTCTCAGCCCACCTAAGAATGAATGGGCCTGTATTGTGTGCATATGTATGTGTGTGTATTACAGTTATTTCTTTGAAGTGTTAGCTGAGAAATGGCACGGGACTGCCTGGTATTTTCTAATGAGGCTGAAGAAAACACAAGCTGATGCAAACTAGGCTGACAGCAGTGCTTGGTGGCGTTTGACTCACCATAAAGTTCAATACGCCCCAGGCCCTTGTAATGAGGCTACAAAAGACCTGGAAAACCCACAGTAACATTCCTAGTACAAAAACTTCCAAAACCATCAAAATATTAACGAAATAAAACAAACTGAAAAAACATGCCAAAACAAGCCAATCTTATAAAGCTAATATTAAGCAGATATAATATTAAGGAAAACGTCTCAAACAACCAGTATAGCCTCAGATGCTATAAATGTATCATTAAATTCACTTTGCAATTAATTTTCACATCTGTATTTTGGTTTGGATTATAATATTTCCTTAATAATTTCATCCTTAGTACACTTAATACCCACAATGGAATATTTTCACATAAATTTTCACATTGGTTTTAATGTGATCTTCATATAATGACACTGCTGAAACTGAAAAACTGAAATATATAAGTACTAAAATAAAAAAATGAAAATGAAATGAATTAAAGCTAAGTGTGACTCTGGACCACAAAACCAGTCATAACTGAGATAAATACATTGTCTGAAAGTTGAATAAATAAGCTTTTCATTGATGTATGGTTTGTTAGGACAATATTTGGGCGAGATGCATTTGAAATCTGAGGGTGCAAAAAAAAATCTAAATATTGAGAAAATCACCTTTAAAGATGTCCAAATGAAATTCTTAGCAATGCATATAATAAGTTTTGATATATTTACGGATATAATTATAAAACTATTATAACAACAAAAGTACATAAAACTGAACAATGTTCTCACCAGGTCATCAGAGTCTCTACGACCCAAGTCTCACTGATCAATCTATTCCTCTGAATGATCTAGTCTCACTTTAGCAACATTTCCTGCTATGATGGCTGCCCATTACTGGACACATGATTGGGTCTAATGTTGAGCTGTACAGCACGGATACAAGAATAGCCCCTTCACATCAACACACATGTATTCAGAAACACAAGAGCACACACAGAGTAAATCAAGGATAGTTAACTGACAGAAATAAGCAGCATAATGATGCGTTACGAGCGACGGTGTGCCGGTGGAGTGGGTATTTTTCATTAACTCTGAAGACTGACAGAGGTCACTGCATTATTCATCTCAGCGGCCAGTAAGGAGCCGCTGATGGGAGATTGTGTACCCCTCCTCATGCAAGTCTGTACTCCATCAGGACTACAACGAGCACAGTCATTTACCAATCAGCATGGCACACTACACAAAACACTTAGCCATCTATTTTTACTGTTAAACTCCTGTGACCACAAACTTATTCAATTATTAATTAATAATTTATTTATTAGTGTTACACCCTTAGGATCATTAAAATTAATGGTTGAATAAAATACAAGACAGAGAAAGAGGAGACAATTTTTTGCTGTCACAGTTTAGTTATAACATCTACCAGAAGGGTGGTGTCAAATGGACCCCAAGGCAGTTAGCTAATTTGGGTTAATTTTTCAATAAAAAATTTCAGCTCTTACAACAAGAAATCATTTTCAGTGTTGGTATCACTAACTAAAGCCATTCAAAATCATTTTCAACACTTGGAAAAAAAAATAATAACAGATTGAAAACAAACAAATAAAAATGTTGACTTGAATAGAAATAGAATATAGAAATGTTGACTGGGCAACTAACAGAAATATTAGTTTAAGTACTAAAAATAAAAATTAATAAAAATCTCTTTATACAAACACACACACAAATAAAAATAACCAAAATACATTAAAATTACTCAAATTAAAATACAAATCTTATTAATAATAATAAATATAATATAAATAATAATTTATATTATAATAGCATTTACAAATACAATGTTGTTATTTAATCAATACTATTTCTGTACTATTTTGTGTAGAAAGAAAATCAGTCATTAAAGTGAATGTGTGGCATCAGAATATTATAAAATACAGCATGAAAAATGGACATTCATTTTTAAACTTTATATACAAATGACATTTATGAGTGTTATTAAATTATTAGTGTTTTTTTTTTAGATGAACTTGTAAATGCAAACGTAAAGCGATAAAGAGAATGCACAATTTTCCATTATGCATCCAATATTCGCCCATTTGTCTCCAATATAAATACTGATTTATTGAAACATCTCTAATATAACCAATATACTGTGAATCCCTACTTTTTACATTGCCAGTTCTTTTACATTGTGCCCCTAATGTTTGTATTTATCAGTTGCTGAAACAATCAAGTTCCTTTCTAGAGTGACCACCTTTTACAGACAAATCTACAGTATACAAGAAGAGGGAGAGAAGAAGAATCGCAGCCAATGAAATCTACATTTTAAAGGAGCATGTCCTTATTCTGTTGTGTGAAGACGGTAGAAATAACAGTATTGGCAGCTTGAAAAGCTCTTCTGGGAACACAAACACACAGAGTTTCATTTCAGTTGCAGAAGCCACCAGTAAATTTCTCAAAATCCTTTCTTCCTCACAAACCAAAAAGCACTCTGATTTGTTCCCCCGGTATGTTTCCCTTGGTTACCAGAGTAATTGAGGGTTTGCGTCTCTGCTTGTGAAGTTACCAGATTTTCGACATTGAAGAATCGATTAAAAGACATCCTGTTGCACATATAATATAAGCCAAAGCAGAAGGACATGCTGTTCTTTAACCCAGACTTCTTTAAGCAAATCTGTCCAGAAGTACAGACATTTACACAGCACATAACATAATTATGTACACTCTATTCTGCCATACAAGATGTGAGAGACATCAGTCGCCAGGGAAAAGGAAATGTATAAATACTATCAAGGGAAAATATACACAAGACGAGCAGCCGAGACTACTTGAGAGAAGAATCAGCCAAATTTACATAGCATTAATGCCTTCGCATAAGAAAAACACAGCGCTCGGGACATTCTCTGGCATTATACCTACTGAACAAAATGGTGCTGTCTTTGTTTCCACAACAACAAAGGCTGTGATGCCTTTAATTAGGGCTCACTAACAGATACATCTGAAATGAAAGGAATAATCAACACGAAAATACAAATTCTGGCATTATTTTCATCACGTTCATGTTGTTCCAAAACAGTGTGACTTACTTTCTTCTGCAGAACACAAACTGTTTTGTCCATACAATGAAATTCAGTGGGGTCCACTAACTTTCATTGCCTGGACCCCCCAAAAAATGTCTCCATCTGACAAAAAACATCAAAATCCTCACAATGTTTTGGCAGAATATCTAAATATCATATGAGATGTACTGCTTTGACTGAGAGGGCCAACACTGGACCCCATAGACTTTAATTGAAAATAATAATAATTATTATTCTAAATATCCCTTTTGTTTTCTAAAAGAGAAATAACATGAGGGTGAGTAAACGATGAAAGAATTTCCATTTTTGTGTGGATTGTCCCATTAAGCATCAACTTCAACAAATGCAGCTCCAACGCCTAAGACATCTAAAGCCAGTTCCATTCGCAAAACGGCATCCCAAAAACATTGCAATGTTCCTGGCGATGTTTTGGCTGCATATCTAAAAGTGGTGTAGTCATGTGAGAGGTGCTGCTTTGACTGAGGAGACCACAGTGCTCATTTATGCCTCACTGGGGCTGTCTACAGTAATAGCAGCAGCAGATGTGTGGAGTGTTAAAATCCTTGCACTCCTCTAATAAGCACCTCCACTCCCTTTCTCATCATTTTGGGCTGCTCTGACTTGCTCCTCTCTGCCCTACTTTCCGCCTCCATTCTATTCTTCTTCTCCACTGCCTCGTCTCCTCTTTCTTCTTCCAAGTTTCGACTTTTGTACAATATTTATGAGGCGAGGTCTAGGGACGAGAGGAAGCCGTTTCAAACCACAATGTGCCTCTCTCTGAATGAAATAAGCTATTTGCAGTGGCTGCGAATGCATCGTAAGGCTGTTTTCTGACCTTTAAGCGCTGACCACTTAAGAAGGGTATGAGCCGACAAGATCAAGTGAAGAGAGAGAGATTTCGCTTTATTAGTTCATAACGTTGAAAGATCTGAAGGTGATACAAATGGCCCCATAACTGCAGAGTTCTCCTCTATAAAACCAGTTTCAAATCTACAATGGAGGCGAAATAAGGCTTATCACCAGCAGTTAAACATCAATCTGCTTTAAGTTATTACCCATCCAGTGGGTACAGGTAGCTAAAGGGCACATGTGCTTAAAAGCAAGTAACGATTTCTCAGTTTCACTAATGAAATCAGACAGGAGCGTACAGTATAAAAAGCAAATGATAACAACTTTCCTGAGATTGCAAATATAATTAAGACCATGTGCATTGCAAATGAAATCAAAGGCGAGATCAAGTATATTCAGTCAATCAGCATATTAAAATCTGAAAAACTCTGATTCTACATTCTACACTCATAATGTGATTCATCCACTGTGGGCTTTTGGGGACGGTTTGTTCTTTTGGAATGATATTCAAGAATAAAAAACCACCTACCACTTCTATTGCTTAACTATTTCTCCTCCCTCTCGCTCAGTGGCGTTACTAGAATGCCATCCTGGGATGGGCAACCTACAGGTAAGGGAATATTGAAGGAGTTAAAATTCTAATGAAATTTTGAAAATTATTTTAGGTATTTTAAATGCAGAAACACTACCGCACAAGAGTAATACAGATGATAAATAGTGTCCAAAGTAATGAACAGTATAGTACAGTCTGGGGTCAATAAGTTTATTATCATTATTACTACTAGTAGTAGTCATTTTTATTTGCATAATTTTTTTAAAGAAATAAATATTGTTATTCAGCATCAAACAAAAGTGAGAGCAATGAAATAATCTATCACCATTTCCGCCAACATGTTAAAGGGGGGGTGAAATGCTATTTCATGCATACTGAGTTTTTTACACTGTTAAAGAGTTGGATTCCCATGCTAAACATGGACAAAGTTTCAAAAATTAAGTTGTACGTTTGAAGGAGTATTTCTGTTCCAAAAATACCTCTTCCGGTTTGTCACAAGTTTCGGAAAGTTTTTTTCGAGTATGGCTCTGTGTGACGTTAGATGGAGCGGAATTTCCTTATATGGGTCCTAAGTGCGCGCTCTTCTGCCGGAAGAGCGCGCGCTCCCTTATAGCAGAGCACTGAGAGGCTGAGTACAGCCTGATCAGAGCGAGAGCGTCGCGAAAAGTCACAAAAGAAGTGTGTTTTTGGTTGCCAGGGCAAGACAACCCTGCACCTAAAGAGAAACAGCATTAAGGGACCAGTGGATGGAGTTTATTTTTACAGAGCATCAACGGAGTTGTGCAAGTGTTTTTGTTTGTTCCCTGCATTTCGGATTGCACATCGTTTATTTCTTAAGGATAATGCAGTCCCAACGGAAAAGGGTCACGATTGTGTGTTGGAACCACATGCGGTGAGTAAAACTGCTTCAAATATCTCTGTGTTGTTAACTTAGCTATCAGCGCTTAAGCACATCAAGTAAACAACATGCGATGTTGTCATCAAACTGCACTTTCCACATGTACAGCTTAAAAAAAAAAAAAAGACGACATAAAGTGGAACTTAGTCATTTTCCAAAACCGCTAAGCAAATATATAAAGTTTCAGTACATACCACATAGCATACCGCCTTTGCTGATGCTGCTCTTGTTAAATTTCAGCCTCTGGATCTGTGTCACAGCTTCCACATGCTCTCAACTCAAAAGCCTACTGGCGCTTGTGATTCTTTAGCTCAGCCCACACGTCACGCCTCTATGCGCTCGTGTTTTTCCGGGAAAAATCGGTACAGACTATCTTTCCCTTATAAATATAATAAAAATAAAGACTTTTTGGAGTTATGAAGGATGCAGTACTACTCTATAGGTACTCAAGATTAACAGGATATTGAGTGAAAACGAGCATTTCACCCCCCCTTTAAGCAGCACGACTGTTTTCAACTGGGAAAATAATGAGAAATTTTCATCTTAAGAACCAAATCAGAATATTAGTTTTCTGAAGGATCATGTGACACTGAGGTCTCAAGTAACTCAAGTTTTTTTTAACTGTAACAATATTTCACAACTTCACTGTTTTACTGTTTTTTTCTGATCCAGTAAATGCAGTTTGGGTGGGCGTAAGAGACTTCCTTCAAAAAAATTCAAAATCTTACTGACCCCAAACTTTTGAACGGTAGTGTATACTCACAAATCTACCGAGCAAAAGATGGAGATGAAGTGCAGAAGCCCTGTTAAGTGGGCACAGGCCAACCCATCGCCACACCCCAGATACTCAGGGATACACTCAGCCAGCATTTCTGCCAAAGAAGTTTGATCTAAGAATGCAAAACAGCCTCGTAAAAATGAAAGAAAGTGATGGAATGTTCGCCCAGAGCGTCCACTCAGATTCTGATGCAAGAAAGGAATGGGATGTGAGCGATATGTGATAAACAACTCGCAACTCTATTTCTTGTCTGCCCAAACCACTTAGCCTCTAAATCACACCAAAACAAATAATGACATGTTGCTGGTCTAAACATTACGAGAAGCACTCTGATGTTGGCAAAGGTTTAGCTACATCTGTGCAACTTAGCTGGTGAGAGGCAAGAGATCTACGCCAGACTCATTACGACCTCGCATTAAGAACACCACTGTGGGCTTCTTTTATGCCAGACATCTTAATATTACTTCAATCATGTTCTGTTGAATATCGCCGTATGAGAAACTGTCATCTCAACATCACAGCGGACCAAGCGAGCAGTCATTGCACTGGCAAGGGGGTGTTTATTTCTGCAGTGAAGTTTCCACATGTTTTGTTTAAGCATGACTCGTCGGAGAACGTTTAGGGTGAATCCTGAGAGGGAATGAGGTAACATCTCGAAGAATTCCTTTCTAGACTTTGTGACTCCATAAGTGAAATGATCTTGACAAACAACGAGTGCTTCGGTGCAAGAAAAAAAAAAACAACATTCGGTGGCTTTGCTGTTCTGGCAAGCAACCTCTATGACTTTTCAGTTACGTTAATTCGCTCTGCATGCCTGGGGTAACCTTTTTATTCAGGGGGGATTGAAAAAGAAAAGAAAATTCCTAGTTTCAGACTCCATTCTGAGATATGTAAGGTCGCTTCCTCTGACATCCTCTGATGCAGTGAAAGATACTAATCAAATCTTCCATGTGTGATTTTAAACACTTCCTCACCCACACATCCTCTTCACTACAGCTTCCTACATCTACCTACCAAGGAGGAAGAGACTCTTCTGTCAAAAGACACCTCCTTTTGTCAGAGATACCGCCTTAAAATACCCCCAACCATCTAGCACTGTGGCAGCCTATTCATAAAACATACCATAGGAATATTATGATTTATCATTTGACCCTAAAATCCAAGAACCAGACGTGCACTCTCAGAAAAAAAAGTACAAAAGCTGTCACTGGTACTTTTGTACCTTTTAGGTACTAATATTTACACTTTAGGTACTTATAATCTAAATATCTTTAAGGTTCAAATATAGACTGTTTAGGTACAAAGGTGTGCCTTTTGAAAAGGTATCGCCCCAGTGACAGCTTTTGATTGTGTAATCATTAGTCAAACCAGAGATAAGCATATGACGACAGATGCTTTCCGTTTTCTGCACTCATTTCATATTAAACCGAATAGAAAGGTGATTGTAGTTGACAGCTGAAAATAATTGTGCTAGTACTGAACTAGTTGGCTGAATTTGTCAGAATTGTTATTTTGGTGCGTGTTTTTTTTTTTTTTTTCCTGCAAGGATGGAGGCGGTATAATCGCACTGACTGAGAAAATCCAATATCAGTTTTTCAGTGGAACCTCGTTGCCTTCCAGCAAATTAGTACACATCTCACTTAGGGGAGCCTGTAATACACAGCGTGCAGAAACGGCTCTGCTGTAAACTTGGTTGTATTCCATGAGAAACGCATGAGAGGATTCGTGTTTAAACTCTGGATCTATTCTCTGATGCAGCGCGAGCAATTAAAACGACGAACCACATCATAAACTGTTTAAATTAAAGTTTAAGTTCAAAAAAATTATCAAGAAATAAATATCTGCAAGACTGAGAGGTCCATATGGCATGGTGTGGGGAAACAAAAGACTCTTTAATTAGATAGAAAATTCAGGACCAGTTAGTTAGTCTTAAAACGCCACAGCTGTTCTTTGAACAACTCACCGAAGAGCCACTGATTGTTTGCAAGAACAAAGGCAAAGAAAATGATAGTGAAATACTGTGGAAAGAAAAAGAATGCGGGTTTGCATGTCACAAAGACATGGGAGGGGGGGGGGGGGTGCAGCATATTTTTTTTAAGTTTCTCACAAAAATAGAGAGAATAATATTTTCAAACATGCATTAATTTCATTCACTCTTGAAACACAAAATAAGATATTTAGCAGAAAGTTTATGCTTTTCATTCAAGTTTTACATGAAAGGTTTGTGCGGAAGTTGCGGAAAGATGACGTTCACGTATATTCAAATTTAGGAAGTCGGAAAATTGCTAATTGCACAACTAGGAGTTTTGAGGTGTCTTTTTGTTGTTTTTTTAAGCTTGACACTAAGTGCCTGGACACCATTCACTTTCATTGTTTGGAAAAGAACAGCATGAACCTTCCACATAACATCTCCTTTTGTAACCTACAACAAAGTCATACAGGTTTAGAATGACATGAAGGTGTGAATATTTATTGACAATGTTGAAGACAAAAATGATTCATCACTGGAAATAATTAGAAACCTTGTAAAACATTTTACATTAGCATGGGTGGTATTTGAGGCTGAGAAACAATAGCAGAATAATACATTTTAACAGTGCAAAATGACTATACACAAGACATAAACAAACCTTTAAAAAATAATTTAAAAAGAAACAAAAAAGATAATTATTTTTAAATTGACTAAACCTGCATGGTGGTATGTTATTCCCTTAATTTCACTGAGATAACGTTTATTGGCAGAAACCCATTAACGCAGTGAAAGGGGTACTTGCGAAGGCTGGAAAAAAATCAATGTACCTCAGGTAACCTCAGCTGAAGAACAAGACAAACTGAAATATGGTCACCAGTGGTTTTTTTGGAAAACAACCAAGAGCATGCACATGCTACAGGGCTTATAATGAGCTACCTGCACCTGGGTTCCTCTGATGAAGAGAGGAAACCACGGCAACCATTTTACAAAATAAAATATAGGACAACATGTAAACGAGGGTTGGGCACGCCGCAGCTCCAGCAGCTCTCAAACCAAAGACCACTGAAAGACAAAGCACATATTACCACTCTTTAATGAGACACCAGCAAAGCTACAGTCAGCTGCTCATTAGCCATTCAAAACACAGCCAAATTAGCCCACACTGATTTATATTTATTTTGATTTGTAAGCCTTTCACAAAAGAAAAACGGCAAACTACAAACTGATGGACTACCAACGGTTAAATTCAACATCAGATCTGTCTTCCAAGAAATTCTCTCTGCAAAAAGCCAATATGCTGGGTATAGCAGCTTTATTGTACGTGGAGAAATTGTGGCAATTAAGCGGGTCCATGACTCATAAAAACACACAAACGTTAGCAAACAGACAGCCTTTCTGCCCCTTTAAAATAATCATGAGTGTTCCAAAGAGAAGAACAAGCTGAATTGTAAATGTCACTGTTGTTTTACTGAGACTCTCATTAATCGGTCTGAAGCAACTAAATTCAGTGGTCAACACACAATTTTCACAATAATAAATGTAGCCTGAAATCAGCATGTAAGTGACATACAATTAATGAGTCACAGTTACCTGCCCAGCATCCCTTACCAAAAAAAAGTGTGTTGTGGAACCAAGGTACAGTAATAATACCATGGTACTTTGAAATTTACCATGATTGTGAATGATACAGCAGGGGAGCAACTGCTACTGCAGTTTCCTTGACTACAAATACAATGTCCATCTTTTAGTTTTAAAAAAATAGACATGCCAAATATATATATATATATATATATATTAATAATTTATATATATTATTAATAGAGTGTTTAATGAAAAAGACGAGTTCATATCAATGAAACGCCTGAAAAAAAAAAGATATGAATCCTTTGTGTCTAACATGAGCACACCTCAAAGTAATAAAATAATACTGAATATTTTTAACTTTTACATGGTACTAATCCATTTAGCTGTCAGGAACAAAACTACTACTTAAATTATTAAAAACTATAAGATAAATTCTCTGTATGCATTTAAAAAATGAAATGTTTCAATTCAAATCGGAATGTTGTCAGGGACTGTCAAATTTTAACCAAAAAGCAATAAAACAAGATAAAGTCGATAAAATTAACAGATGACAAAATCAGACATCGATTTTAGTATTATTTCTTTGTATTATAAAGTTTTTTGATAAAACTTTAGAATAGGGACCAATTCTCACTATTAACTAGTTGCTTATTAGCATGACTATTAATAACATATTGGCTGTTTATTAGTACTTATAAAGCACATGTTTTTTCCATGATCATCTTCTACATCCCTAATACTAACCAAATACCTAAACTAAACATCTTGTAAATAGTGAGAATTGGGCCTTTAGATAAAGTGTAACCAGTTATTTTAATGAATTGCATAGTACATGTCCAAAAACTACGGTAATATCACAGCACAAGTTCTCTTCCGATAGCCTTTCTTCATCGAGCAATTCAGTCAGCCAATACACTGATGGGTTTTTTCTGTTTTAAAAGCAGATCTGGCCGACAGACAAACAACAGGGAAAAGATAAGACTTGTCTAACTAGACATAAGACCCTGCAGCTCCATACAAGAATCAAAACATGTATACAAGTTAGTCATTCATCACTTGTGATAAAACATCCACTGAACATAATCAGCTGAGACTAGTGAAACACAAGGAGATGATGGCTGGTGCCAAAACAGAGATGCTTTAGAAAGCAGCAATGTGCTCTACTAAGCTTTACAGCTGCTCTTTAAACAGTTGTGAAGGCAGTCATAACTACACAACCTATAAACAAAACTGCCTTATAGAGGTCCTGTCAGTTCATCCTCTGGACAACCTTGAATATCTGGGCATTAAAAAAAGAAGTGTCTGATTAAAAAGCAAGCACTTGGGTTTATAGATCACATAAGAGTTAAAATGACAAAAGCTGTGTGACAAATGACCATATATTATTAAACTATTATGAATGTGCAAAGTCAGTCCGGATCAGTTTGGATTTGGCAATAGGGCACACATATGAATTCACCTAAATCATAAAATGAGAAAAGGGACACCCAACGGTCTCACTGATGTACAAACAAACACCTTGGGACTTAAAGTCCACATCAAGTGCACTATTTTAGAAAATGCCTTTATGTTTGTCTTAAACTGGAGTACTGTAGTGAGTCAATCCTTTTCACAGGACGTCAATGGCTGGTCCAGTATCTGAGGAGGAGCAGCTAGTGTTCCCAGCAGCCCTTTTTCACATCTTCCAACATTTGAGGAAAAAAGAAGCGCTTTGACTCAGGGGAAGCAAACAGAGGCATGAGGAGAGGAGAAGACCAAGGCAAAACGAAAGCAGAGGGGAAGAGTGCCAGAGCTTACTAACTTCTTTGATCTGCAACTGGGAGATCTCAGAGCTCCAGCTCTAAACCGGAGGGTCAGGCTTTAACTTCTGTATGATTATTACAGTGGTTGGACAATCATCTTGGCTCTGATAAAAGGTTGGAAGACAATATGATGTAAATGCATGAAAGAAATTAAGAAGAAAATAAAAAACACCCACTGATGTTACATTAACATTTGCTATGAAGTTAAATATGGCGCGTTGCAATTTTCTAAAATTGGTTTCTAAACAAGGTCTCAAACCAACTCTTAAGGGATAGTTCACCCAAAAATTAAAATTATTTTATTAATTACTCATCCTCATGTCGTTCCACATCAGTAAGAGCTTTGTTCATCTTTGGAACAAAAATTAAGATATTTTTTACTAAATTTTAAAGCTTTCTGACCCTGCATGGGACTCGTTCAAGGCCCAGACTGCTTGATATCATTGTTAAAATAGTCCATGTGATATTAGTAGTTCAACCTTAATTTTATGAAGCTCCGAGAATACTTTTTGTGAGCAGAGAAAAAAAAAATTACTACTTACAATTTCTTCACTTCATGTTTTCTTCTTCCACCACATTTTGAACAGAATTAAACGCCACAAAACAGCTTGTGGAGATTTTGTTTAGAACTTCAGTCATTGGCCTCCAAACATATTTCATGAAATATTTTTTCACTTATTGGAACCTGAAACTATTCTGCATATTTGTTTTTGTTTGGGCACATTTTATCTAGCTATTTTAAGCTAACTTGAGAGGACAGTAGGGAGAGGCAGCGAGCGCATGAAGTTATTGTTATGACAACCAGAGACACTGCAAGATCAAGAAAGATGTTCTAGAATGAAAGTATCACCAAATCAACAGTGGTATAGAAACAGCTTTCTTTCTCTGCAACAGCATCTTACTGAGAATCACAAAATATAGCAGAAATGGTAGCTACCTTAAAATGGACAATTACATTTAAATTAGTTAAAGGTGCTGTAGGGAACTTTTGTAAAAAAATATTTTTTACATATTTATTAAACCTGTCATTATGTCCTGACAGTAGAATATGAGACCGATAATCTGTGAAAAAAATCAAGCTCCTCTGGCTCCTCCCAGTGGTCCTATTGCCATTTGCAGAAACTCATCCGCTCCCGTTAAGAAACAACCAATCAGAGCTGCGGTCTGTAACTTTGTTTGTGTTCAAAATGTAGAAAAATGAACATAATAAGCGAGTACACCATGAATCCATTTTCTAAACCGTGTTTTTAGCTTGTCCTGAATCACTAGGGGACACCTATAATAAGTGTTTATATTCAGACTATTTTTGATTGCTTCGGGGGTACCGCGGCGTAATAACCCAGTACCTTTGTGATTCTACATAGACATAAACAGAGAGAAGTAGTTCCGGCTACAATGTTCTTCCGCAAGACGCAAGCAGTTCTGTTTATTAACCGCTAGAGCGTCAAAAGTTCCCTACTGCAGCTTTAAAGTGTGGTCACATTAACAAAATTTCATGATAAATTTGAAAGAAAACAGATTCATATTGTCAGTAGTTTAATGATGCATAAAGTACAGCTTACACAGAAGTCACTTTCAAACCAAGCAGTTTTCTGCTGGTCAAATTGTGCAAATTTATGACCGAATGGATTCCTATTGAAATTACTGGTAGTACATTTGCTGAAAAATGTTAAACGTGACCACACTTTGAATTGTAAAGCTGAAAC
This sequence comes from Carassius auratus, assembly GCF_003368295.1. Lineage (NCBI taxonomy): Eukaryota > Metazoa > Chordata > Actinopteri > Cypriniformes > Cyprinidae > Carassius > Carassius auratus. Next base: position 3,297,878 of record NC_039254.1, read on the forward strand.
ATAGACATATTATAATTTTTAGTGAATTTTCGAGACACCAGTTGTGACATAGTCTTTCATACAGACAGAACACAAGAGCTATCTCTACTGGCAAACACTAATGGCAATAACATTCATAAAGAATAAGGAAGCTTTAGACTTTAGAGTGTCCATAAATTTGAAAGAATTACATCATCTTGGCCACAAAATTACTAATGCTGATGGTCCTGTGCTGAAGAGAATTAGCATATCTGTGATTCAAATCCAGGAGAAGCAGACCACAGGATTAGAAAAGCAATATTCTTAGTAGGGATGCATCAATCCGATACTCAGGATCGGTATTGGCTCAGACACTGGCATTCTCTGCGGATCGGGTATTGGTCAGACGAGACCGATCCAAATCCGATGAGTTTACTATTCTATGTTATTGTTGAGCCCCAAGAAAGGCACAAAAACATTATAAAGCACCAAAATGTTTTTGTGCACTATATTTCAAGTGTTCTGAAGCTGTTCCATAATTCAATGTGAGGTACACATTAATATTTAAGTCCCTAAATTCAAGTTCACATAAATTCTTCTTTCCGCTGCGGCTGTCTGTCATCCTCAAACTGCGTGTCGCGTTCGATTACTACAGTCAAAACTATGAAACTCTATTCAAGAGAGCACAGTAACTGAGGTTTAAAACTGTTCAAAGAAAAGGCTCAATAAACTAATGCACACATTTACTACACTACATATACTTATCTCTTCCCTTTGTACTAGTGACGTCCGGTTCGCGAACAAATTTTTCGATTTGACCGGTTCTTCTTCGGGAACCAGTTGAACCAGTTCACCAAATCGGACTGAATCACTTGAAATGTTTTGCGTCTCCAGAAAGCATTAACCCAAAAATTAAAAAAATAACTTTTTTTTAACATGGCTGACACTCCCTCTGAGTCTAAATAAACCAATATCCCAGAGTAATTCATGTACTCAAACAGTACACCTCCTCTTCTGAGAATTCATGCCATTTCAAATGATTCACTCTGATTAGATCAAAAAGAGCATTAACAATTACACAACTTACGAAGCCTCTACACACTCTTTGAGTGTCAGTGGCAATGATGCAGTACCTGGTGATTGAGAAATAGTCAGGAAACATTTACTGCTGTTTCCAAACTCTTCAGTTCAGTATTTAGGTACACATAGCATTTAAAAAAGGGTCTAATTTAGATACAGTGAAGGTGAATATAATCACTGTAATATGACTTCATGTAATTGAGGTATAACTGTAGTTGCCATTTACATCACCGACTGCATATTTGGTGAATGCATATAATGTTTAACCTTCGTAGAAACATAAATGTTCTGTATGTGCTTTTAAAGCATGTAAAGCTTAAATCAGCACAGCTCTCTCGTATATATATTTCATACCAACGTGAGATTTCATACCAACGTGACCATATCCTCGTTCAAACCTTTCAAATATATTTGCATTACACCGGCCCATTCACCAGTGGTGGTAAGATATTTTGTGTTCACATCAGGCAAGTGGATGCATGATAAGCGGAATGTCATGGAATTTGTCAAACTTTTAATGAATTCATCAAAAGTAGGTCATTACCGTTAAATCAAATAACGATATGTATATGTAAATATAAAGCCACAAAAGTCTATTTAAATATGGATCCTGCATGTCCTGCGTGTCTCCGTTAATGAATGGTGCAGACACGCGGTTTCGTTTACTACACACAGAAGCACGTCTGACGCTCGCGGTGATTTCAGCATCTGAGGACAGAAACACATGAACAACATCTCCAAAACTGCTCCGAGAAATGCTGCCATGTGATTGGCTGATTAGCAATTTTTGTTACAAAGCATTAGAACAAAAGTGTAATAACATTTGGTTTGCAAACACTTTAAACAAATAAAGAGCTTTTTACAGCAGAGTTCATTTTACATAGTAGCAGTTAAAATACTAATTTTACCCTAAATTTTAACTTATAACATTAATGTAATCAAATTAAATATAAAACAAGCCATTTGTCACTGCCAGGACATTACCGTTTTTATAGAAAATATTTCATAGTCTGTTATAGAAAAGTTTTGCTCAGAGTCTAGAGCCTCAATCATAACATTATAACAGACACCTTCCTTTTAGAGACCTGCATGATCACAGGACAATCGCAGCAGAGTGGCGCGGCGGGACAACACTTTAAACCTCCAAGCCTGGTTCGTTTGACTAGTGTGATCGTTCCGTTGAGCAGTCCCTGGCTCAGTTGGAAGAGGTGTGCAAGAGCCCTGTTCAGTTATATATAGATCAGTGTGTGAGAGCACTAAACGTGCCAGAGTGCAGATCTTCTGATGTGTGTTGCATTATTGTGTGAATATTTCTGATCAGCAAAAAAGCGATAGATCTGTAAAGCAATATATTGTGAGAGGAACATCTGCCAACAAATGCTTTGTTGATGTCAGAGTAGAATGGGCAGACTGTTTAGAGATGATAGAAAGGAAACAGTAACTCAAATTTTTACAATCAAGGTATGCAGAATACCATCTCTGAACGCACAACACGTTAAACCCTGAAGCAGATGGGCTACAGCAGCAACTAAGAACAGGAAACGGAGTCTACAATTCGCACAGGCTCACCAAAATTTGACAGCAGAAGATTGGAAAAACGTTGCCTGGTCTGATTAGTCTGATTAGTCTTCCAGCAGGATAATGCACCATGTCACAAAGCTCAAATCATCTCTGGCTTATTGAACATGACAATGAGTTAACTTTATTAAAATGGCCTCCACAGTCACCAGATCTCTATCCAATAGAGCGGCTTTGGGGTTTGGTGGAACAGGAGATTCGCATCATGAATGTACAGCCGACAAATATGCAGCAGCTGCGTGATGCTATCATGTCAATATGGACCAAAATCTCTGAGGAATGTTTCCAACACCTTGTTGAATCTATGCTACGAAGAATTAAGGCAGTTCTGAAGGCAAAAGTGTGTGTGTGTGTGTGTGTGTGTGTGTGCGCAAGTATTTGAATAAATGGATCAACTGTGTTGAAAAACAGTGTTAAACATTTAATTGTGTGTTAACTTGTTAACTTTGACAGCCCAGTTAAATACTTTGGGGAAAAAGGGGGAACTTCAATGGCATCCCTTATTGGAAGGTGCTCTGTGTACAGGAGATTTAGTGCTGTCTCAGTTTCACTCAAGGCATAAATATCAGGAGACCACCTAGAATTAAGACTACTAGCATTCCACCTCATTAATTCATAATGATGAGGTCACCTTAGCACAGTTAATGGATTCCCCATCAAGTCAATATAGTGCACTGGGTTCAGCAAACTGCCATGAAACTTTATAGGAAGCACATCTACAGTATATCAAATCTGGATATGGACCAAGCTTGGACTTACAGTACTATAACCTAAAATATTGCACAGATTAGTTACAATAGATTGTATGTGCTTTTTATAATATATTGGCCAGACCAAGAGACTATGGGCCCTATAATACACACGGCGCAATGCGACGCAAGGCGCAGCGCAAGTGTGTTTGCTAGTTTTAGTCGAGCGATGACTTTCCTTATTACTCACAGGGATGCGCATCAAACTAACATGCCAAATATTAAAAACAAAAGGATTACAGTGTAAAAGAATATTATTGTGTAGGCTACATAAATATAAAAATATGATGATGGATAGTCATTGCGTATATTAGAATTAGGCTACCTATTTATTTATTTATTTATTTACCTATCCTTTTAAATGCAGACTACTATCCACTCAAACCTATTCGAGTTTCGAGGTACAGTTATTAAAGATTGATACTCTTGATTCTTTTTCCTGTGCCTTGGTATATAGACCCCCCAAATTAAATAAGGATTTCATCCAGCAATTTTCAGATTTTCTCTCTGGTTTGGTGTTTTGCTGTGATAAACTTTTAATTTCCATTTATGCTTCCCATCAATGCCATTGGTTAATGAATTTCTTTCTCTTATTGAGACTTTTAATTTCACACAACATGTCTCTGGTTCTACTCATATGAAAGGTCATACATTAGATCTTGTGTTATCATTTGGTATTTCTGTATCAAATTTGGAGGTTTCAGATGTAGGTATTTTCGATCATTATTCAGTGGTATTCTCTGCTGTTTGTTCTTATATCTATCCAATCTCTTCTCAGCTTTTACGTTATCCAAGGTCCATCCATTCGACAACTGCAAACCTTTTTTCAGAATTTTATTTATCTCATGTTACAGACAAAGTCTATGGAGAGGACACTGAAGTTTAGGTTGAGGTTTTTACTAAGTCATGTACTTCTGCTTTAGATTGTGTTGCCTCTCTTAAACTAAAGAAACACAAGGGAACCTCTCAATCTTGGCTAAATAATGTAACTCGCACTCTTAGACAAGAATGTAGAAAAGCTGAACGGAAGTGGAAGAGAGATAAACTTCAAATTTCACCTGAGATGTTAAAAAATTATTTGGCTAACTATAAGAAAGTAGTAAAGGAGGAAAAAATGAAATTTTTCTCTAAGGTAATTACAGATTACCTTAAAACAACAAAAAGTACTGTTAATCACAATTGATTCTATTTTAACCCCCCCAAGGAATGTCATGAGAGATGCCACACAAGAGACTTGTGAAGAATTTTTATAGGTTTTTACTCAAAAACTTGAGAAGATCAGAAGTGAAACTGTACCTTTACATTCCTGTTCATCAATTAATCCTGCGCTGTCTAACATTTTTTCAAACTTTGAACCAGTTTAATCAGAACATCTGGCAGATTCTGTCTCTAAAATGAATGGAGGTAGTTGCAGACTGGATGTTCTACCTACTCATTTTTTTAAAAGATGTTTTTTTTACTGTGAGTTCCAGCCTAACAGCTATAATTAACAGCTGTTTGATGAGTGGAGTAGTACTTAACAGTTTCAAACATGCAATTGTTCATCCCTTATGAAAAAAAAAACTAATTTAGATCATACAATCTATAAAAATTTCTAAATTGCCTTTTATTTCCAAGATTTTAGAGAAAGTGGTCTATTCACAGCTATATTCATATCTGAATACTTATGATATTTTAGATACATTGCAGTCGGGTTTTAGGAACTGTCACAGCAAAGAATCTGCACTGCTCAAGGTCACTAATGATATATTATTATCGTTGGACTCTGGATCACATGTTGTTCTGGTTTTATTGGATCTGAGTGCTGCCTTCGATACGATAGACCATGAAATTCTTCTCAATCGTCTGGAGTGTTGAGTTGGTGTCCAGGGTATAGCTCTACAGTGGTTTGCATCATATATTAAAGACAGGACAGTTGCTGTGGATCTGGGAGACTTCTCTTCCACATTGGCCCCTTTAGTTTGTGGTGTCCCTCAGGGGTCGATTTGTGGACCGTTGCTGTTTTCTCTTTACATGTTTCCTCTAAGCACTATTTTTCGGAAGTATAGTATTTCATATCACTGTTATGCAGACGATCTCCAGTTTTACCTTCCTGTGAGCTTAGATAAAACCTGTACGATGGACAAGGCACAGGAATGTTACAGTGACATTTAACTCTGGCTATCTAGCAACTTTCTCCAATTAAATGAGAGTAAAACTGAGGTTTTGATTGTAGGCTCTGTCGTCTCACCTACCTTACCTGATCATTTAGGATCCTTATTCCTAAAGACTGAGAATCATGTAAAGAGTTTAGGGGTTATCACTGACTCATAACTTAACTTTTAGAAACAGATTGGTGCTGTCGTTAAAGGTAGCTTTTTTAACCTGAGATCAATTGCTAAAGTAAAGCAATTTATATCTAGTAAGGATTTGGAAATTGTGGTTCACTCCTTTATCACATCTAAGCTTGACTTTTGTAATTCTTTATATATTGGTCTCCCCCAGACTTTGCTTGTCCGCTTACAGTTAGTGCAGAATGCAGCAGCAAGGTTTTTAAAGGGGGTGAGAAAGAGAGACCATATTAATCCTGTACTGCAATCCTTACATTGGCTTCCGGTCAAATTCAGGATTGATTTTAAAATTCTCTTGTTTGTAACCTGAGAACCTGTCAGGCCTTGCACCTCAGTACATCAGGGATCTTATAGTTCCTTACTCTCCTTCTAGAGTCCATATGTCCACCGGATCAACAGCTTTTAAAGGTCCCTCACTGTAATCTAAAATTAAAAGGAGATTGTGCTTTTTCTGTGGTAGGTCCCAAACTCTGGAATAGTCTCCCATTCCATGTGAGGTCAGCTCCATCAATTACAACTTTTAAGTCTTATTTAAAAACGTATTTGTTTTCTTTAGCTTTTTAATAAGGTATGTTTGTTTTATTGTATGATTTTAATGTTATTATTTTTGTAAATCACTTTGGGGCAGCGTCTGTTGTTTAAAAAATGTGCTTTTTAAATAAAGTTGCTTGCTTGCTTGCTATTTGCAATTCAGCCTATTACTACTTATAATGATGAATGAAATTCTACATCATCCCATGCCTTCTTCACCTAGGGAAGCTTTGGTGGATTCCTGCTTGTCATGTAGTTGATCTGCTTGCGAGCTTTAACTTTGTGCACGAGCAGATCTGTTTCTTCACTTGAGAAGCGTTCAGCTTTTCCGCCAACAAATTCCGCCATGTAAATAGCGATCTGCCATGACGCAAGCGCATCTAGCTCTTACAGGGAATGGGAGATGACCCTCTGATTGGTTTATTGATCGTTACACCCATTACTTATTAAGAGAATAGGTATAACCTATTCCAAAAATGCGCCCCAGTGCATGGACCGTTCTTCCGTTGTTAACATAGCAAAAGAGGATTTGGACATGCCCTCAGTGCACCTGCGCAGTGTGCTTTACACTTTGCATTTAGATGGTTAAAATAGGGCCCTAGAGCTATCTACGGGACTTTAGGTTGACTTCAGCAGGGTCATTAGCTTGGATGACATAGCATTGCATGTCAGATACACCTTCTCCTTCAAGGTGTACTCTTCCTTCCCTCTCCACTGTAGATCTATGAGAGACATTAAACTCCTCAGCTTCTATACTGTGCTATTAAGTCAAAACTTCAGACTGACTTCTAAACCAGAGCATATGTAGTGTGTTTGTGGTATGCTGTCAGACTGCTTCAAGCAATTAAAGTCATCCCCTTTGTCATCCATTACCCAATCATCTCTCTTGGCTTTGATGCTGTCATATGATCTGAAAACCCCCAAGGCAGTATTCTATGCTGTAATCACATTCCAGTAACCACAATATCATTGAGAAAGAATTCCTTGAAATTACAATATCATAACCATCTATACCAACCTCAGCCCCCCCCCCCCCCCCCCCCTTCTCCTTCCTGTTGAGTTCAATGTAATTCAAATTTTCTGGGCTGCTTGTTTATTTTTCCCCCAATATGATTTGCTATGATTTTGAACTGTAGCGGAGAGCTTCAACTAAGTTATTCAAAGCCTACAGCTACTGCAGGCTGCCTTTTTCCCCTTCTCATTAAACTCCTTAAGGCTTTCTTTGAATCTTGTTTACAACTTATGCTTGGTGGTTCAAAATAATGCATCAAATCACCATTGCAGTCCAAATCTTTCCCTATGCATGCAAAACATGATAACCACTTGATGAAAATAACAACAGCTGCAACGGAAAGATGGAAACAAACATATGTTTGGAAAGATAAAAAAATAGTACTTGCATTCTTGCTCGTGCCCCATGTTGTTCGCCAGGTCACTGGTGGTCTAGAGGATGTCTCTGAAGGCCAGTGACATTCAGAACTTACAGCAGCAGATTTCAACCCACTGCTCAATCGAACATCGCATTGTTTTACAACAAGGTACCTCAACCCGAGACCCTTTGAGTGCCAAGGTTACTGTATGAGATACATCAAGAACCAGACACCACTGAACCACTTAGCCTAGGCGGCCTGTTGTCTGACAAATTGACATCCAGTGCCAACTAAGGGCTGAGGAAGCAGAAAGGGATTTGACATTAGCCCGCTTAGCTCAAACCTCTCTCATGACATGCTAATCTGACGGTGACCACAGAGTTTGGAAAATGCTGAACATGCTAAAAACAACATGTCTCTCCAAATGCAAAGATCTTCTTAGAATTGTCACCTGGGTTCGGATTAAAGGAATAGTTTACTCAAAACGTTAAATTTGCTGAAGATTTTCACCCTCGCTTTCCAAGACGTAAAAGTAGTGCTGGGCGGTAAACCAGTTCATACCGAAAACCAGTATATACCAGTTTTCGTAACGATGTTAATTTTAAATATACCGCCATATCGGTGTATTCAATTACTAAGCATTTGGAATGAACGTTATGCTGCGATGCGCGACGGACCCTTTACAATGTTGCACTTCAAAGCAGCAGCGACTGCGAGGCGTGGTGGGGGTACACACAGCAGTGCTCTGGTGTTACGTTATAACGCCTGTTTCACACAGTTCATCTGCTGTGCGTATTAATGGATTCCAGCTGCACGAGGTGTCAAGGAGCGGTACTCTGCAGCAGTGCAGCAATTTTTAACGTACTGAGTCTATTTTTGCTGTGCTGCAGGAACTGAATTAAAGTGAAAGCGCATTGTTCGCGGGAAAATGAACATGGATTGAGATGGACACGCAGTCACATGGGTTTTTGGCTAGGTTTAAAACAAGAAAAAGGGCACTTTTTCCAGCACCTTAGCCGCAAGCACGTCTTGGAATATCAACCAGCAGAAAATTTATTGTACACCTGATTATTCATGAAAAAATAAAACATCATAAACCGGAAAACGGTATAATTTTGAAAAAAAAAACGGTATATACATTTTTGGACAAACCGCCCAGCAGAGTTTATTTCTTCATCGGAATGGATTTGGGGAAATTTAGTATTACATCACTTGCTTACCAAATCACTCTGCAGTGCATCCAAATGCATAGTTAATTAAATTAACAACCTACCACACCAGTGGTAAATGTGACAGGACACCTGTGAGAACAAGGAGAACTCATACTTACATTAAAAATGGCCTTGTTAGTTAGAAGTAAATGCAAAAAAGGGCCAAGAAAAGGGGACAGTAATTCTGGTTTGATATTGTGTTAGCTAATAAAATTTCCACATTCAGATGTTTGTAAGTTATCATCTGGATCAGAAATGTCATTGTTTTGAAAAAAAAAAAAAAAACTCAAGCATGAATTCTCTAAATGATCATTCCTGAGTCACTCCTCAACTTATTTATGCCAATGTTTTGCCGTCTTGCAGCTGTAAACATGAAAAAAGGATGCCAAAAGTTGAACCTCTCTAGGATTAGCGGTATTTGACCAAAGCAATATTCCTGAATTAATTATGCACATGGTATATTTCTGTAAACCATCATCAGTTGTGAAGTTGTAAAGGCTGTTGTCTTACTCCTAAACAACAAGCTGGGTCTGAGTTTTATCACAGAGGAGCAATGCAAATATTCTTTTGCAGACGTCACCCTGAGAAACAATCGCAGTAAAGAATCTAATAGTTCTAAAGATAAACCTGTGTGACATAAACACAAACAATGAGTACAGGAAGAGAAAAAACAAGAGGGCAGAAGAGGCGGTGAGGGGAAGATCAGGATGAGAGTTTGATTGATTAAGTGATCCTGGGACAGTGAACCATCTCTGCTGTTTGGGTGGTTGCTGGGGGGCTGACCTATATGGAAAGGTCTTGGATATGCTGAGAATCCTCTAGAGAGCAGTTAAACAGCAACCTCTGACCTTACAAAGATGTTACAGTACCAGACGAAAGCGTTTTAGCAACAGTGACGTCAGCTTGAGCGAGACTGTTTTTTCAGCTGACTGCTGTGGGCAAAAGGAATGAGACACAAATGCTCTTAAAGGGAGAGTTCAGCATTTTCTTTTTGAAGTCACAGAACACTCTAAAGAGAAAACTTTGTCACTTATTCACCATCAAGAAAATAATCATTTATGTCTTTGTTTTTCCATAGAAAGAAGATATTAGGCAAAATGACACTCTTTCACTGTTTGGGAAAAAGAGATGCAATGCAAGTGAATAGAGACTGAGACTGTCCATTCCAAAACTTTCTGCACAACATCTCCTTTTCTGTTATACTGTAGAAAGAAAGTCATGAAGGTTTGGAACGACATTTGGGTAAACAAATGATGACAAAATAATATTTTAAAAATATTTAAATTTTAAAAAATGATAAAAAAAATGGACACAAATTAGTAAATTACTAACATTCAGTAAGTGTTACGATCATCAGCTGGAGTGCCCATGAATTCCTATAGAGGGCACTCCACTCAGGACTCTTGCATTTTGTATTTCCATTCCCAACTCCATTTCCCATAATCCCGTGCTTAGGGCTAATAACCACCAGGTGTTCCCCATTACCACTCCCCTATATAAACTGTCTTTGGACTCTCCTATAGTGCAAAGTCTTGTTCTAGCCCAGTCTGTCAATTCCAAGCATTTCTCCTTGTGTTTGTTCCTCCCGTGTATGACTTTTGATTGTTTATACTGCCTGTGATTCTCTGCCGCCTGCCCCGACCTCTGCCTGGTATTGTTGCCGTTTCTGGATATCCCTTGACACACCTGATGCTGTTCTTGATTTCTGCCTGTTTGACCAATCTTTAATAAACTACTGCATATGGATCCGATCGTCTCTGACTCCATGTTATAGTAAAATTATACAGAAATAAAATTAATGTGGATAACACTGCTCAGATTATTTGGTCTTTGAAGAATGGGACATATTCGAGTTCATAGTGACATCTCTAACTGCTGATTGCAAATCTTCACGTCTTGGCAAATCACAAAATTAAAGAGACTATTTCCTAAAAAGAATCTGAGAAACAAAAACTTCGGCAAAACACACTATTTAGTTTCATTGTTGTATAGAATAAGCAACTGAGACATTCATGCAAGAAATTTAATAAATAAAAATACTGTCCAACAGGAAAACAATATCAAAGGATAAATAAGAATGAATGAATAAATAAATAAATATAAAGATAAACCTCTAAAATTGGCCAACAACCAATATGGTGCTAATATATCATAGATCTCTAGAGCCTCCAGTGACCGCTAATGCCAACTCTTGAGCCTTCATCATCCACCCCATAACCCTAACCCTCCTACGCTGTTTAGATTTGGTTTTCAAAGGAAGACAGAAGTGCATAAATAGATAAATAAAAGAAAAATGGTCACAGTCCCACAGTGGTGGAGAGATAGCAGTGAAGGCCGCATACCGGACAAGCCCCCTGGGGGCAAAGAGACAGGATCATTATATAGCCGATCTCCAGAGAGCCCTGCCTGGAACTGTTCTCATGGCTACTACCGAACAACATCATGGACGTCAATAAAAAACAAGGAAAAAAGACTCTACACTCTTTCAGACTGTACAATCAGCAGCTCTTAAACACTCATTGCCCTCTATTGGCTTTCTTTAAACCGTATTAGTGCAAAACAACCTATTCAGTTTTCTGCTAACTGAGATGAAGCTAAAAGAGGACTGTGTCAGTCAATACAGCATACAGTATATGATCCTATACATCCATAATTTTTCTACTCAAAGGCTACCCGACTGAGGGAGGCATTAATATCTATACTGACATACAAAACAAACAATAATTCACAGGCTTTCCTGCCTGGTTCCCATGCCTCTGCTGTAGAACCGGGAGCGGAAAAGCCTGGGAGAGAGAGTGAGACAGCAAGTCATACCATAAATGTGTAATAAAACAAAACAAACTCGGAAACTGGCAAAAGAAAAAAAAAAACAGGAAAGACAGGGTTTACAGTGAAGCAATAGGCAGCATATTGATCTTTTCCAAAGTGTGAAAGTGGGACACATCAATAGGATAGAGCAAAGCGACAGTGCGAGTGCCACTGTGCTGCTCGCTCATGGTCCCTCATGACTGACTGCTAGAGCAATCGATTGGTGGGAGGAAAGCTGGGTGAAATTCCAGCTTCACACACGGCACACTGGAGGTTTGCCGCACCGCCTGCCAGAGGAAGCTTCCTGTTGAGCCTTACTTTGACTAGAAACTGCACACAACGACTGACATTTAGAGACTATGTGCAGACAAAGGGTCTACAAGCCATTTTGTGCCAATCACAGAATTCATACCAATCACCAACTGGAGCTTTCAAGCTTCAAAAAAGAAAATAACAGCACCGTAAAAGTATCATAAGTCCATATAACACTTAAAACACTTTATATTCCAAGTATTATGGAGTCATACAATGTATGTATGAGACTGAAATTAAAAATTGTTATTCACTGAAATACAGTAGACATCCATAAGACAAGTACTGATAAATGATGAATAAATGATTCTTTTAAAAAGAGTTCACAAAACTGGTCAGCAGTATGTTTCTGGTACAACATCATGGCTCACTGCTCAACTACCATTATACAATGCATTTTGGAAGAAATCAACTAGCTATTCAGAATAGTTTCCTGAAACCTTAGTATCTTGGATGCAAATCTGTCGTTCAAACCATTTTTATTTTGGTTCAACAATATGTTAATTGCTGTTAATGATGTTACCAAGTGGTGGAGTAATTGACCTTACTCTCCACCAAAAAAAGCGCGCCACCATCTTTAGAATATTGTTTAATATTTGAACTTTAATTTGTGCGGTAGCTCTTTATACTATTTCTATGGCATCATTCTATGGAATTTAGTTGGTAAAGTGCATTTATGTATTGTAGAGTCAAGAGAAAGTTTTTGTGAGTTTTATAAGGTTTAAAGAAAATGTCTTAACAAATGTCAGTAGATTTTAAAACAAGCAGTTCATTCATAAATTTGTGAGATCTCAGTGGAAATACAACCGAAAGAAAGAAGAACACAAATGCAGTGCTAAAAAGGGGCGGGGCTACATAAGGTCAATAACATCTGTGAATTAATTGGTTTGAGATCAAATTAACTGTTAATTTATAATAATTTATAGTTGTTTTATAGAAAATTAATATATTTTTGCTATAAATTACAAAATTGGCATCTGAGGACAACTTTGGGGAAACACTAAATCGCTAAACTCTGTTGATAGTGAAAAATCATATGTCTCTGGTTGGCTACTGTTGTTTTTGGGAAAGAAAAAAATTATTAAAAATTATTCCCTGGACTGATTAATTCTCAGTTTCTTAAGTTCAACTCACCAACTCAGTTATTTGGTGATAGCTCACTGAAGGGGGGAGATTGTCAGTAAATTACAGCTTAAATTTGAGTCTGAAACTATATGAGACATATGTACTATTTTTGTGGTACTTTCACGTTTTTTGATACCTGAAATTCTCTGTCTCTGTCAGTGTAGTTGCTCTTTTCCATGTAGCTCCAGCTTTTAGTTTCTCTTTTTGTGTTCCACTGAGGAAAAACGGGTCATAAACATGACAAAACTTCTTTGAATAAACGAATAGTTTAATTACGCATATTTCCTTTGAAAATCAGCTCAACTTTTTAGATCCATCAGCCAAGGCGTATTAAAGACAAACAAGTCTGACCTCTACAGGGAAATAAAGGTTTTGAACAAACCATTCATGAGCGATGAGAGGATGTCCATTCAACAGTCAAAAGAGGATGTTGATGTTTACAGGAAAAGCTCAACCTCTAGCCTTGAAGAGAAGAACTCCTCTTTGCACACCATCTGGGTCAACAGCTAGATAAAACCGTTAAGTAGTGGATTTTATTGTCCATTAGTGGAAAGAGAGCATTGATTCATAGAGATTACACAAGTTTGATGCTCAATACAAATTTCCTGCAGTGCACAGAAATGCTAAATGATGGGTTTATTGGCAACTTCATCATATACGGCGCACAGATGAATATCCATTTCCTAACTGCATGGTAGCCGGGCAATTTCAAACCTTGTGTGAATTTTATTACACAGATTAGGTCCCTGGCAATAAAAACACAACAGCAGATACATACTCTGTAATTTTTCACATTTTCAAAGCAACTCACGCTTCACATGAGCTTTGATTAAAAGCTAAACGGTGGTATTGCCAGTGTTCTCAAGGAGGGTTTTTTTTTTTCTGCTTTTTGCACATGTTGTAGTTTTGCAAGAGCAGTCAACACCGAGACCGATGCCATTTCTCTTCGAGCGTAGAGAGGTAGGTCATCGAAACAGAGCGATTAGATCCTGTTACTTTGCTTTTGACCTCCGGCCAAGGAAACACCAAAATGAGCTGTTGTTCTTGCACCAAGGCCAAAAGTTAGTTCAGTGTAACATATTTAAATTTCGGCTCAGCATCCAATCAGATTGCAGCTCTTTTTTTTTTCAGATCAGTGCTTTTATCAGGGGAATGTTCTGGTCGCCATTCTAGCAGAAGGTATTTCCTCATATCAAATCCTGATCTCAGAACGTTTTGGCAACTATGGTAGGGAGGAAAAACAAGGGTCCTAAAATACTCCAAAACATGATCTGTAGCTAATCTCATTAATCACATGTGTCTTTCATCCAAAAGAAATGCAAAAAGCCTGCATTGTCCAAATATCATCCTGTCCGTGGCCACAGTAGTGAACAATGTGTATTTGTAATAACTAACAGATCCGCAAATGTGTTCGTTCTGACCCAGTTGTGATACTGACCCGTAATCTATAAAGGAAAACACTGATCTGAGTGCGCCTAGAGTACTAAAAAAAGTTCTGCCTCCTGAAATGACTCCAAATTCTTGACAAAAGGATCAGTAACAAAAAAAATCTAGGCATTAGAGGACCATAATAGAAGCTTTTCATAGTCTGTGAGCCCAACATGTGGATTCGAATGATAATCGTAACGCTGCATAAATTCAGCTCTTCTATTTGTTACTTGAAATGTAGGAGCTGCAGTTGTGTAGATCTGTGTGCAAAAGACAGAAGAAGCAACTGAATCCTAGTGGGAAGGAATAAATGGAAGTGCAGTGAGAAAAGAGAAAGTAAATGTCTCCAGAGAGGTGCAAGCGAAAGATCAGACTCGCCAGACATTCGCGACTCCCCTCGGAGTCCAAAATTTCACTTATTCTTTTGTTTATTGTTTGGAGGCGGTATTGAGGCTACCAGTCACTGCTCTCTCATGCCAGAGATACGCCAGAAAGTACTTATCGGACATACAGCCAAGTAAAGGCTGATTTTAACATTTAACTCCGTTGTCTTCGCACCAAAACTCAGATTATGGGAGCAACATAAAAAAAATGTATCCCAAATGCTCACTGATGCTTCTCCTTAATCTCTAATTAATATTAATAATTTTACAGTTTTTCAGAGTTTGAGTAAGCTCTAAATAAAGTAATTAAATATATGTACATACAATTAAATGAGTGCTTTTCATTTAGAATTTTTTTAATACTGAAACTGCTATAAAATTATAAAATGTCTAATGCTTTCAGTTCTTGTTATCTACATTAAAAGTCAGAATGAACCGGACACAATGCAAAATAATAATTCACCCAAAAATGAAAATGTAATAACTCAACTCCATCACTTAACAGTAGCAAGAATTAATAGTCAAATCTATCAAGCCACTTTTATCTTCAAACTGTTTGGCTAAAATATGAACCCTCTTTCCATAATATTGCTTCCTCCAGTACAAAAGTACAAAATCTGAATCAGGAGAGAAATATGCACACATCAAGCACAGTTTACATGTGAAAACAGTCTGAAATGTTTCCACACAAATATGTTGGTGGATTTTGACATGAGAGAAAAACTTGGGTCCATCAGCTGTTCGGACTCTCATTCTGACGGCACCCATTCACTGCAGAGGATCCACTGGTGAGCAAGTGATGTAATGCTATATTTCTCCAAATCTGTTTAGAGGAAGAAACAAACTATATATTTATATACTGGATGGCCTGAGGAGGAGTGAATATTCAACATATTTTCATTTTTGGGGGGTAACCTATTACTTTAAAAAAAAAATAATAATGTACAGTAATAACTTGCTCTTCCTCTAAAACTAGTTTCATTTAGTAATGACATCACCTAGGCCGAGCAGGCTACTGGACAATAACAAAATAACTCCATGGCTATCTATCCATATCTATGTAATGCCCACCTTTCACAATCCAATCAAATACCAATTAATAAAATCTGCACTAACTTTTTCCCCACTGAATTACCTTTTTCCCTAGGATATGTCAAATTCCAGTTCAAAAACATTGTGTAGGCAATCATCATTTCTCGCTGACTTTAAATAGCTGAAGACTCTCAAAACTTGACAGAATGTCCACCTCTAGACGCCCTCCCTCTTGAAAGCAACATTAGCGGCAGTGAATAAACAAACCTGACACTTAAAGAAACACACTTTTTCTGCCCTCAGCAAACTTGCACAGGGGTTTGACTCGTCCTACACAAGCAATCAAGCGGTTGAAAGTACAGCGATGAACCGAGTAAGAAGCATAAAGAGAGGAGGAGACGCTGTCCCACTTTCATAAGCCTGTGATGAATAGCGTTGTCGCTTCTCTTTTGCTGAATCCAGAAATTCCCAACATCTGCGGGAGGCTGAGAATCGTAGGTTAGCCGGGCTCAACGGCTTGTGCATACATCTTCCCTGATGGTGCTGTATGTCAGGGCGCATGAAAGCAAAGTGTGAAGATCCCCCAGTCCCAGCGGTCTACTTAGTGAACCAAAGTGCTTCTACATACATACTCCATTATATCAGACAGAAATGGTTCACCTAGGACAGCCAACATATTTCTTCATTATTTAAAAAATAATTACAGGTGACCAAAGGACCCCAGACAATAATGCACCAGGGAGAAGCACAATAATAAATGACATTAACTAAGATGCACAGCTTCCCTGAGTATACAGTAATTCTTTATTTAAACAGATGAATTATACAAGAAGGGGCACTGCTGGTGTAGAAAAGCTCTCATATGGCAAGACAGATACTGTGCATTCAGCAAGATGGGAGGACTTAAAAAACAACTTTAAATGAAACAGGCAGACGGTGTAAACACTCGGACCATTCAGGGGACACAAGATGGAGACGTGGTATAAACTCTAAACATAAAAGTCAAACACACTGTCAGTGCTCCCTTTGTGTTGCTGTCACTTGCACACACTAACATACACAGACGTTCCTCTGCTAGATAACGGTGCTAGAGTTTTGGCCCCGAGCTAAAAACACCAGCTACTCCCTTTAGAATGAAAAAGCAGAGAACTGCGGAGATGGATTTCTATGGATACCCCTGACTGTCAAAAAATAAATATAAAGGTAACAGTGACTTGAAACCTTATATCTCACAAATGCGACTTAAAGTCTCAATTTAGTCAAATGAACAATTCTCAAAACTGCTAACTAAATCGTGAGAGATAAATTGCCAGTTTTGAAAAAGGATTTAATCAATGTGAATGTGTAACTGCAGCAGTGACTCTCTCACTGGGACTTTAGATTTCATCAACGTGGCGTTTTTTCATATTTAAGACTTTACCCTTCCACAGATACTCATTTTATTTTTTACTCTTAAGGTGGAATAGGCATCAAACAGCAGATTTCAGACAGTGCCTTAATAATGTTACCGTATAATGAGGTTATGACTTTTAAGCATTTGAAATTTTCACAAAATACTTTGCCTCAAGTATGTGTTTATTAAATATTTTGTCGACTTCTATTGCTACTGTTAAGTTTTCAGTGCTTTTAATTTAACTGAACACATTTTTACTGTGTTCATTTAACACATTTTTCCATTTTACCATCAGCATAATGACACAAATTAGCATGAAAAAAAATCCATCTGTGCTTATTTATAAAGAATCGTATTCTGCTTTTGAAGAGATCAATTCTTTGATGAAAAAAAGCGGGAACGAGCACATCCGCGACATGATCCTGCATACATTACCAATTGTCAATGAGAAGTGTTTGTTGTTTTTAAACTGTTCAATCTCTTTTGAGTCTATTATCTATGCAAATTATTATAGGAAACTGCTGTGCATTTATTCATCCCTCTCTCTTAAACATGTATCTCCTCCCGAGAGCTTTAATCTTTTCTTCTTCAGAGTGAAATTTATGCTGAGGCATCTGCTGCCACAACCTTTATTGTCACTGCTCCCGTTCAATAAATGGGAGAGGGAAAAGTACAAACACACACATTGCTTTTCATCTTTCATTGCACTGGGGTTCTGGCACATTTAACTGTGTGTGCACACACTGATGAGAACTGAAACCTCTCCACCATAGACTTTGAAAACACATTGATTTAGGCTCTCTCTATTAAAAGCACATCAGCTCTTTACGACAGAAGGAAACCTTAACTGCACATGGACACATGCACCTGACTTCCTGTCAGACGGGATAATGGTGCTTTGAGGTGTGTCTGTGTGGTATTGTCTTCACCTGTCATCATCTCACAGTCTCATAGGTCACATTAGCACCTGTCTGTGCTCTCAGACTTAACGTGTCACAAAAGCAAAGGAAGTCAAAGACAAGTGTGCCATTCATTGGGAAAAGTCATTCTGCATAGATCTCAAAGAAAAGATATCCTGCATCAATTTCAGCCCTTGACTTTCTCGAGGTTTCAAAATGAATAAGAGAGAAGTAAATGGGAGAGCTCCTGAAAAGAAATCATTCTTTTCTTATTCAGTTTATTATGCACAGGCCATCAAGCATTCGAGAGATACTGGATTGCGAATGTAGCTAAAGATCCTTTTGCATGAGTCACGTCAACACTGCACTGAATTATGAATGAAGTGTCATCTATGGGCACTCAAAGTTTGAAAAGTTTCAACTTTAACCATGCTGACCATTCAAGAACAGCCAAAAAAAAAAAAAAATACCAGGTGATTTGTATGGCATCAACAATACATGGCTTGAACCAAAGTCACATAACTGAAAATGATGTATTTCATGAACAAACCAACAACAATTTAACACTATATATAAATATATGTAACTATGAATCTACGACATGCATATAATAGGGGTGTAACGGTACATGTATTCATACCGGACCATTTCGGTATGGGCTTTCGGTACTTTCGGTATGCAATATTTTGTGTGCGGAGCATAGGTACATATTCATGTTTCCACACGAAATCTGAGCAGGTCTAAAAACTGAAACTCTTGTTGCTGCACTTTACACTTTGGAAAAGTTATATATATATATATATATATATATATATATATATATATATATATATATATATATATATATATATATATATATATATATATATATTTTTTTTTTTATTTTTTTTTTATATGAGCAGGCCTACAAGCTGGGATTGGTAATGCTGCACTGTAATCATAGTTATTTATTTATATTTGTCATTCAATTTTATTATGTGATATTGGTTTGAGACAGAGTATTTTATTTAGTAGAGAACTTTGCAGCATTATTTTATTTCTTATTCATTTTTTTATATATATATTTTTATATTTTGTTAAAAAGTGTTTAAAAAAAGTGTAAAAAATTTTTTTTAAAGTAATAAAAAATAAAAAAGTAATAAAAAACCTGCAGTTTTGTAAAAAAAAATTTTTAAAGTAATAAAAAACCTGCAGTTTAATGTTTGCATTTCTTTCCCTTACTGTACCGAAAATGAACCGAACCGTGACTTTAAAACCGAGGTACGTAACGAACCTTGAATTTTGCATACCGTTACACCCCTAGCATATAACAAGGTTTATGGAAATATTTTGTAATTATTTTTCTCCTATGTTTAAAAAGGCTGCATTTATTTAATCTAAAATACAATAAAAACAATAAATTGGGAAATATTTTTACAAGAGAAAATAATTTTTAGATTTTATGTATTTTACATGTAGTTTATTCCTGAATTTTCAGCAGCCAATTATTCCAGTCTTCAAACACAGTGCTTCAGAAATTATTTTATTTAGCCAAATAACATTTCATATCAATGTTAAAAACAGTTGTGCTGCTTAATATTTTTGTCAAAACTTCAGTATTACTTGATGATTAAAAAAAAATAAAAATAAAAATAAGTAAAATCAAATAACTTTTATAAAATAAAATAATTTTGTAAGGTAAATGTCTTTCACTTTTGATCATTTAATGCACCCTTTCTAAATAAAAGTATTAATTAAAAAGACCTATTCATAGACCTATGTGAGTATAACCTTGTAGAGAAATGAAGAAGGGAGATGGAAAAAAGGAAAACCTTACCAAAAGTAAAGTTCATAAACATTTGAATCAAAGAATAAGCAGAATACTGTCTAATGTAGGCTTTAAATGTTATAAAAGTCTTGAGAGTGAAACAGTCCAGAGCTATACATGAACATTATTTTCACCAATTGCTCAAGCCAAGATTTTCTCCTGGTGTATTCTCCGAGATTGTCAATAGAGATGTCAGGCTGATTGACAGCACAATGAAAACTGAAGGCATGGGTGGGCTTACACACCTCAACTACACTCCGTGTGGGAAACCATGGCAACCAACACACATAGAAGCGAAATCATGAAAGGTAGAAAAAAGTCGAAGAAAGAGAAGCGAGAGAGAAAATAAAACCAGAGGTAAGAAGCAGTTTAAAAAAAAATGGAAAATAGATCTCCATGACAACTCTGACTGGGAAACATAAGAGCATACCACAAGGTTTTAAAAAACTGTAAAAACAAGAGAGAGGGAGGTGGAAGTGGGGAAATTGAGCAAGAACTGAATGAGATTGATGTTTAGTTAATTTATACGTAATAACCACTGCCACTGACCTACCAGCTGAGCTGTTTTTATCCTAAATCTATCCATTGTAGTTGTGCAGTCACGGTCTCAGACGGCACGCCCAGAGCGTCTACAGTCTGACCGTCTCATGCATATTGCACAAAACCAAAAAGTACTTGTGAAAATTGCAAGCTCCAATCAGTCTTCCCTACTGCAAAGCTACTTCAGTGGAGTCTGGGTGCATAGCTTTAATCAGGCTGTCGGGAAACAAAATCATGTTTAAAAAGTTACTGCCCTGATATGATGAGTTTTCCTACTTTTTATTTTAAGACACTAACTGACTTTAAAAAAAGATTTTTTTTTCTTCTCAAAAGGACGTTTGTTGATCATAAATGCCAACACTACAATATTTCTTGTAGATGCCCTTTGCTGACCACAGCCTGACTGGTCCGAGTGGCTTAAATCATAAATACGGATAGTGAAAGAGAAAGAAAAGAGAAAGAGGGAAGAGCGGGAATTCTAGACAGCTGATGCATAGTAATTGGCCGCCGTTCAGGAGGACATTCTCCTCTGAAAGCTGGGATCTTTTGTAAGCACTTATTACATAAATGACTTCCCATCAGGTCAAATGACCTCACAGTCAGTGTGGGGGTAGATATGAAGATGAGAGGCTTTAATAACACTTGAATAAAATAAATAAATCATATATATATATATATATATATATATATATATATATATATATATATATATATATATATATATATATATATATATATATATATATATACAGTATTGTTCAAAATAATAGCAGTACAATGTGACTAACCAGAATAATCAAGGTTTTTCGTATATTTTTTTATTGCTACGTGGCAAACAAGTTACCAGTAGGTTCAGTAGATTCTCAGAAAACAAATGAGACCCAGCATTCATGATATGCACGTTCTTAAGGCTGTGCAATTGGGCAATTAGTTGAATTAGTTGAAAGGGGTGTGTTCAAAAAAATAGCAGTGTGGCATTCAATCACTGAGGTCATCAATTTTGTGAAGAAACAGGTGTGAATCAGGTGGCCCCTATTTAAGGATGAAGCCAACACTTGTTGAACATGCATTTGAAAGCTGAGGAAAATGGGTCGTTCAAGACATTGTTCAGAAGAACAGCGTACTTTGATTAAAAAGTTGATTAGAGAGGGGAAAACCTATAAAGAGGTGCAAAAAATGATAGGCTGTTCAGCTAAAATGATCTCCAATGCCTTAAAATGGAGAGCAAAACCAGAGAGACGTGGAAGAAAACGGAAGACAACCATCAAAATGGATAGAAGAATAACCAGAATGGCAAAGGCTCAGCCAATGATCACCTCCAGGATGATCAAAGACAGTCTGGAGTTACCTGTAAGTACTGTGACAGTTAGAAGACGTCTGTGTGAAGCTAATCTATTTTCAAGAATCCCCCGCAAAGTCCCTCTGTTAAAAAAAAGGCATGTGCAGAAGAGGTTACAATTTGCCAAAGAACACATCAACTGGCCTAAAGAGAAATGGAGGAACATTTTGTGGACTGATGAGAGTAAAATTGTTCTTTTTGGGTCCAAGGGCCACAGGCAGTTTGTGAGACGACCCCCAAACTCTTAATTCAAGCCACAGTACACAGTGAAGACAGTGAAGCATGGAGGTGCAAGCATCATGATATGGGCATGTTTCTCCTACTATGGTGTTGGGCCTATTTATCGCATACCAGGGATCATGGATCAGTTTGCATATGTTAAAATACTTGAAGAGGTCATGTTGCCCTATGCTGAAGAGGACATGCCCTTGAAATGGTTGTTTCAACAAGACAATGACCCAAAACACACTAGTAAACGGGCAAAGTCTTGGTTCCAAACCAACAAAATTAATGTTATGGAGTGGCCAGCCCAATCTCCAGACCTTAATCCAATTGAGAACTTGTGGGGTGATATCAAAAATGCTGTTTCTGAAGCAAAACCAAGAAATGTGAATGAATTGTGGAATGTTGTTAAAGAATCATGGAGTGGAATAACAGCTGAGAGGTGCCACAAGTTGGTTGACTCCATGCCACACAGATGTCAAGCAGTTTTAAAAAACTGTGGTCATACAACTAAATATTAGTTTAGTGATTCACAGGATTGCTAAATCCCAGGAAAAAAAAATGTTTGTACAAAATAGTTTTGAGTTTGTACAGTCAAAGGTAGACACTGCTATTTTTTTGAACACACCCCTTTCAACTAATTGCCCAATTGCACAGCCTTAAGAGCGTGCATATCATGAATGCTGGGTCTTGTTTGTTTTCTGACAATCTACTGAACCTACTGGTAACTTGTTTGCCACGTAGCAATAAAAAATATACTAAAAACCTGGATTATTCTGGTTAGTCACATTGTACTGCTATTATTTGGAACAATACTGTATATATATATATATATATATATATATATATATATATATATATATATATATATATATATATATATATATATATATATATATATATATATATATATATATATATATTAGGGGTGTAACGGTTCACAAAATTCACGGTTCGGTTCGATACGATTCACTGGTGTCATGGTTCGGTTCGGTACGGTTCGGTACGTTTTAGATACAGCAAAAAAAAATTGGCAGATAAATTTCCTTGATTTTTAAAAAATGTTTAATTTATTAAAACTAACAAAGTATGTTTTTTTTTTTTACACTGAACAATGATGGAGCTATTCTTTACCCATCTTCTATGGTGTTTTCTTAGCAGCATACTGTATAAAACAAAAACAAAAAAAATGAAAATGTTATATTGTTGTAGTAGTTATGAACAATTACAAAGATGTAACTTTTTATATGGAACTCTATAACTCTTTATATTGAGTGTGTTTTTACTCAATTGGCTTATGTTTTTTGGAACAAAGCAGGAATTACGGTCTGGCTGGAAAGGGCGCGTGAAGGAATATTGTAACGGGGCTCAATTACGCATGTTCTTAAAACCTGCGTTTTCACTACAGAGTAAGGCGCTCGCTCACTCAGTGCGTGCTGAAGGCTCGTTGCAAAATGGCTAAAGGGTCTTTCACACAGGACGCGGTACGCGTGGCGCTGGACCCTGGGCTCAGCGTTGCCCTTCAGATACAACGCGATTTGCGCTGCACTATGCCAAGAGCAAAGTAGGTGGAGTTTTCAAAACTGCCCGTGCATACGTTCTATTTATAACAGTTCTTCTATCTAATAACGTGCAGGCCTGTTAATTGTATCGTACTGCTCAGGAAATTCCGACACAGTACAGTACTAGTCCATTTTGATTTCCACGCTTGTTTGGATGCCCCGATCGATTGGTAAAGTGCACCCAAACACCAGACCTGTTGGTTATTGGAGGATCTTCTATTTCTGGTCTGTTAAACGCATTAGCCATTTTTGCAACGAGCCTTCAGCGCATACTGAGTGAGCGAGCGCCTGACTGAGTAGCCTAACATAAACATATAAGTTGGTGGGTTTTTTTCTTCTCCGGGGGTGTCAGGGGCGTTGCCTGTTACGTCGTTTGGGTTATTGTGCAACCTTGTTGAATGCATATCATTATATTTCACAATTTTTTATTTATTTTCCAAATATAATTAATTAGTCCAATGAACCGTTCGGTACATAATGCGTACCGCGTACCGAACCGAAAGCGTCGTACCGAACGGTTCAATATGAATATGCGTATCGTTACACCCCTAATATATATATATATATATATATATATATATATATATATATATATAATAAACAAATGTTAAAAAATTTAAATAAACAATATATTTTAAACCCCTTCCCTAAACTCCCTTCACACTATTAAAAGGAAAAATGTAAACACAGAAATAAAATTACAATTTTAAAAAGTAAATAAAAATGCAATTAACCAAAACATTTTAAATACATTTTAAAAACATTAAATAAAATATTATTTTAAAAATTCTATAAAAGCCCTCCCCCAAACTTCCTGCACCCCTCTAAAAAAACATTTGAATAAAATATATAGACATAAATTAAATATTTAAAATTAACTTAAATATTTAACATAAAACATTATGTCTTTCAAAACATTTAAATGTTTTAATAAATCTAAGTTTAAGACACCTCCCCCCATGCTTCTCCCCACAAAAAATAATGAATAAATAAACACCTTATGCCTAATGCAATGTCTAAAGATGATGCCAAGTGTCATGGACTACGCTCCATTCAGCTTAAACACTCCCAAGAAAACTCCAGGACACAGATGATTAATCTCCATAAAATTTACTGGGAATATTGTGAAACTGTAATACAATGCAAATGAGATGTATATTAATATTAGATCCAAATACAGAGAAAACGGAACGGATTATCTACACAGCGGTGATGTATATGATAAACAAAATCGAGCTAGTAAACAATCAGCAGTAATAACATAAAGCAAACTTAGCCTTCTCAATAGTCTCACAAAGATAAAAATAGACATTATCCTAATATTGCATGATAAGAAATACTCACAGACGTTGCTTTAGCAAAGGGAAAGGAAAAACGCGATCGCTGGAGAAACAGGTGACTGAGAGAGATTGCAGGCTGTTGCGATTGACTATCGCATAGCGATCAACTTCCTGATTCGTGACGTGCGCAGTAGCGCGTCACTACAGTTACAAAGATAAACATATTACACTACATTGTTAAAACCCAAAACAAAGCCTTTTATTATTATTTTCCTTTAAGTGGCATGACACTCCCCACCTGGGGTCTTTGAAGAGCCCACATCAATTGACAGAATCAGACTTTGGAGAAAGAAGCAAAACTACTTCTGTAACAGGCCGAGAAAAGGCCTTTCTGGCTCCATCTTTAACAATTTCCACTTGAACTTTCCGAACTAATCCATCCTCTTCTGGAAAGGTTTTCGTGATGAGACCGACCGGCCATTGATTTCTCTTAGCTTGATTGTCTTTCAAGAGAACCACATCTCCTTCTTGAAGGTTCGGCCTCTTTCCTTGCCACTTGTACCGAAGCTGTAATGTTTTGAGGTATTCATGTTTCCATTTGTTCCAAAACATGTCTGCTAGGCTCTGAACTTGTTTCCATTGTACTCTGATGAGATGCGCTTCTTGAAAGCTTCCTGATGGAGGAGGAGGCGCAGAGCCTAGCTTGAGAGTTAGGAGCATCGCTGGGGTGAGGATGAGAGGCGATTCCGGATCTGACGAGACTGGAATGAGTGGTCTGGCATTCATGATCGCTGTTACTTCGGCCATGAGGGTTGTCAGGACTTCATGTGAAAGATGAGACCTTTTCTGCTCAAGCAACATGCAATCCAGAATACGACGGGCAATGCCAATCATCCGTTCCCAAGCTCCACCCATGTGAGATGCGTGGGGTGGGTTGAATACCCAGGTGCAGTTCTGGGTGTTCAAGTACTCCTCTACTCGTTTGAAACCAGGATTCGACAGGTCCATTTCTAATTCACGCGATGCGCCGATGAAGTTAGTTCCGCAGTCGGAACGTATCTGCTTTGCGGGGCCCCTGATAGCAAAGAACCTCCTCAAGGCATTGATAAAACTGCTGGTACTCATGGCTTCAATCACCTCGATGTGAACTGCCCTTGAACACATACAAGAGAACATCACAGCCCATCGTTTAGAGTTGAAGACTCCTCCTCTTGTACGACGTGAAACGATCTCCCAGGGTCCAAAAACGTCGACACCTACATAAGTGAAAGGAGGTGCTACTTGTACCCGTTCTGCTGGCAGTGCTGCCATCTGCTGATGTTCCATTTTGCCCCTCAGTTTCCTACAAGTGACGCATTTGTGAAGTAAACTACTAATGCAGCGTTTAGCTCCCACTAGCCAAAATCCTGCTGTTCGAATGGCACCTTCGGTCAGATGTCTTCCCTGGTGTTTCACTGCATCGTGATAGTGAGACACAATCAGAGTAGCTAGATGATGCCGGCCAGGAATGATGATGGGATGAACCTCATCCATACTCAGATCCGATTGCTCAATTCGACCTCCTACTCTAAGAAGTTGATTTTGGTCTAAGATGGGGTGCAACTTCCAAAGGCTGCTATTTGGTGGAAGGTTGGATCCTGAGTTAATACACTTAAGCTCCTCTGAAAAGTACTCGTTCTGGACACTCTTCACAATACACACTTTGGCTTTCAACAATTCTTCCTCTGTAGGTCGACAGACATGCCACCCTTGACATTCATCCTGGATAGAGTGAGCGAAGGAACGAGCCACATGAATGAGGCGAGCTATGGCTGTAAGGAGAGTGCTGAACTTGGAGAAGCGTTCGAAGCGTTGTGGATGTATCACATCTTTAGTAACACGAGTGAAGCTTGCCACCACCTGGGGACGCACTTCAGAGTCAGCGTCAGGGTCGATAAGGTCGTAAGCTTCTTGAATCTCAGGTGAATGCAAAGACGCATTGTGAAGAAAGGCTGGACCTTTGAGCCAAGTTGTGCTGCTAAGCAAGTCTGAAGTCACAGTTCTTGATCCAATGTCGGCTGGGTTGAGGTGTGTTGGGATGTACTTCCAAAGGCCAGAACAAGGTGACTGACGGATTCTTTGGATCCTGTTGTGTACGTAGACATAGAATCTTCTCGACTGGTTCTGGATGTATCCCAATACAACCTTGCTATCTGTGTAGTAGACGATGTTGTCAAACATAGTGTCCATCTCTGAAACTATCATCTCAGCGATCTCGATGGCGAGCACAGCCGCACAAAGCTCAAGCCTTGGAATGGTTAGATCGGGCTGAGGCGCCAACTTTGCTTTCCCGAAGACAAAGCCAATCTCAGTCTGTTCCTGGTGGCTTGTCACCTTGATGTAGGCTACGGCTGCTATTGCCTTTACCGATGCATCTGCAAAGACATAAAGCTCTCTTCTTAGAGCACCTGCAGTGGAGAATGACGTATAAGGACGTGGTATCTGGAGTCCCTCCAGATCTTGGAGCGATCGTTTCCATCTAGTCCATTCAGTCTCCATGTCTTTGGGAAGAGGTGTGTCCCAATCCTCTGCTTGCTTAGTTAGCTCTCTGAGTATCAGTCTTCCATGGACCGTGATGGGTGAGAGGAATCCTAGAGGATCGTAGAGGCTGTTCACAGTCGAAAGCACTCCTCTACGAGTGAATGGCCTCTGGTCATCTTCGATTCGAAACATGAATGTATCTGTGCGCATGTTCCAGAGCAATCCAAGGCTACGTTGTATTGGCAAATCATCAACGAAAAGATCTAAGCTGTTGATGTCCTTGGTGCAATCTTCAAATGGAAATGCTTCGATAACTGCCATTCGGTTTGAAGCAATTTTGTTTAGCCTGAGGTTAGAAGTTGCAAGCATCTTCTGTGCTCGCCCTAGGACGCTGACGGCCTCTTCCTCTGTGCTGAAGGACTTCAGAGCATCGTCAACATAGAACTCGCGTTCGATAAATCTTCTTGCATCACTACCATAGTCTGCTTCTGCTTTCTTAGCTGCCCGTCGCAGACCATACACTGCAACGGCAGGCGAGGGACTATTCCCAAAAAGGTGCACCCGCATTCTGTAATCAATGATGTCGGAGGTAGGGTCATTGTCCCTGTACCACAGAAAGCGAAGAAAGTCACGATGGTCTTCCTTGACTACAAAGCAGTGGAACATCTGCTCGATGTCGGCAGTGATCGCCACCTGTTCCTTCCTGAACCTCATAAGGACACCTAACAGGCTATTATTAAGGTTGGGACCAGTTAGCAAGACATCGTTGAGCGACACTCCTTCACATGATGCACTACTGTCGAAGACCACACGAATCCTATCTGGTTTCCTTGGATGATACACACCAAACAGGGGTAAGTACCAACACTCTTGTCCAGGCTGTACTGGTGGAGCAACTTCAGCGTGTGCCTTCTTGAACATCTTCTCCATAAACTCTAGGAAATCGGCTTTCATCTGTGGTCGTTTGTCCAGTGAGCGCTGGAGCGAGACAAAACGGTCAAAAACCTGCTTCCTGTTGTTAGGCAGCCGCTGTCTCGGCAACCGAAAGGGTAAAGGTGCGACCCAACTTCCAGAACTGTCCTGAAAACACTCGGCTTCCATTATCTTCAGAAACTCTAGATCCTCCATGGATGCAGCGAGTCTATGATCATCGGGAGAACGAGCGAAGACAGTTTGCCCTAAGCAGTCTCCACTGAGCGTCATGGAACCACTGATGGAGATTGGTGCTGAATGATGCTGAGGTCTAAACGCTTGCTCAAATACCTCTTTTATTTTGATCTGGTTGTTGCATGGTTGAAGATAGCTCGTACGGCCGTTCTCGAAAATGGCTGTTTTGTAGCTTCTCACCTCTTGTGTTCTGTGAGCACCTCCAAGGCACACATCACCAATGATGACCCATCCTAGATCAAGCCTTTGCGCAAACGGTGCATCACCTGGGCCGCTAATCTGTTCTCGGACCTTGTGTACTTGTAAGATGTCTCTCCCCAGTAAGAGGAGAATTTTGGCATCCGGATCTAAAGGCGGAATCTTATCAGCGATACGCTTTAGGTGGGCTTGATGGTAGGCTGCTTCCGGCGTAGGAATCTCAGTGCGAACGTTAGGGATTTGGTTGCACTCCAGGAGTGTAGGTAAACGAATGCCAATTTTCTTGTCCACCGACTCCACAGTATAACCACTGGCTCTCCTTCCCGCCGTCTCTGAACACCCTGCACAGGTCTTGAGGGTGTATGAGTAGGAATTTCCAGAGATCTTAAAAATCTCAAAGAACTCCGACCGTGCTAGGGAGCGATTGCTCTGTTCGTCTAGTATGGCGTACATTCTCTTAGACTCATTCTTGCAGCCATTGGGGAACACATTAACAAGGCAGATCTTAGCACATGTCCTAGCGCTCAATCCTTCACCACATACTTGAGTGCACGTCGACTTAACCTCTCTGATTTCTGCTTTGTCCTCCTCCCCACCATCCTCTGAAGTGGAAGGGAATGCCTTAGATTTCCAGGTAGGTGAGTAGGGGTGAAGTGCTGTCACATGAGCCACACTCCCACACTCTGTACATTTTATTTCAGCGGTGCAGTCCTTTGCTATATGGTCTGTGGAGGAGCAACAGCGAAAGCAGATATGATGCTCTTTCAACAGATGTTTACGATCATTTATGCTCTTCTCGCGAAAGCCTCTGCACTTCCTCAGAGGATGAGGCTTCTTGTGCAGGGGGCAGTGTTTGTTGGGATCAATACGTTCTGTACTTTCTCCATATTCTGCCTTAGAAACCCCTGAGACCTGCGTCTTGTGAACGTATACTGGTGTCTTAGTAGGTTTCTCCCATTTACTCTTTCTCTCCACTGTGGCTTCCGTGAAGAAGTTAAAACTTGGGTCAGTTCGAGCCCTTGCCTCCATGGTGATGAAGTCTACAAACACGGAGAAAGGTGGAAAACTAACCAAATGTTCCTGTTTGTATTTTGCTCCAAGGTAAAGCCACTTTTCTTGCATGTTGTATGGTAGTTTCTCGATAATAGGCCTAATACCTCTGGAGGTATCCAAATACGATAAGCCTGCAAGATAGTTATCTTCTTTGGCTGCTTGAAGCTCCGATAACAGGTCGGCTAGATCCCTGAGTCCTCGTGGATCCTTCATCGTAACCTTCGGGAAGTTTTCTAGCTTGTTGAACAAAGCCTGCTCGACGGCCTCTGGTGATCCATATACTTTGTCAAGGCGTTCCCATGCCATGCGCAATCCAATGACTGGATCCTTAATGTTGACAGTTTTAATTCTTCTTACTTGCTCTGTTGACTCTTTTCCTAGATACCTGGTGAGGAGGTCAAGTTCTCCTGCAGCCGACAGGTCTAGATCGGTTATAGCATTCAGGAACGATGTTTTCCAGGCCCAATAGTTAATTGGCTGATCGTCATATGCGGATAAACCTGAAGTCACCAGGCTGCTACGAGCTAGGTATTTGATGAGATCTCCAGTGGAAGTAGAATGATCATAGCTAGCTTCATAAGGTGTCTTGTGAACATGTGCGCGCGCAGGAGGGGAGGGATCCGATTTGACGTTCTGTTGCAAGCGACTTTCATCACGCTGAAGAACTGAGAAAGTGTTAAACGCTGGATTGTAGCTTTGTTGTAGCGGCACTCCACTGGTCTGAGGAGCTTGATAAACTTGATGTGGCATAGTGTCTGCAGAAGCAGCAGCTTGATTTTGACTCGTGCTGAGTGGGTGAGGCGTTGAGATGATTGCATCATTAGTTTGAGAATGTGGAGGATGCAGCGTTGGTGAAATATAGTCACTACCTCTTCTTACCGATAAACCTTTGCTGCATAGGCTGGCTTGTGCTGACACATAAGCGGCGACTCGCTGGTATTTGACCGATTGAGGAACCTGGCTGCTAGCCTTACTGCATACTTCAAAACCCATATCTTGTAATCCGGCAACAAGAGCATTTGCCTCTGCTATAGCAGCATCCTTTTCTTTCTCCTCATTTAATGCATCAAGATTGGCTTGAACACGAGCTTGCTCTACTTTAAGTTCGATTTCTTTCTGCGTGTGTGCTGCTCTAGCTTGCGCTGCTTCAGCCTTTGCCTTTGCCATGGCGACAGCCATACTAATCTTCGAGCTGGACGATGTACCAGATGCACGACTGCTTCTTGAACGCACAGTCTCTGACTGGATATCTTCATTGCCTTTTTTACTGTTGCTTCGTTGTGACATCGTGACTCACTCCGGTGTCAATAACATGAGAAGCACACTGTAATGCTGTAGCGTTGGCCACTTCTCTTGGCATTGAATTGCTCCGTGAAAAAGCGATCCTTGTGTCCCTCATTAGCTGTGTCGCCGTCTTTTCACTGTCATGGACTACGCTCCATTCAGCTTAAACACTCCCAAGAAAACTCCAGGACACAGATGATTAATCTCCATAAAATTTACTGGGAATATTGTGAAACTGTAATACAATGCAAATGAGATGTATATTAATATTAGATCCAAATACAGAGAAAACGGAACGGATTATCTACACAGCGGTGATGTATATGATAAACAAAATCGAGCTAGTAAACAATCAGCAGTAATAACATAAAGCAAACTTAGCCTTCTCAATAGTCTCACAAAGATAAAAATAGACATTATCCTAATATTGCATGATAAGAAATACTCACAGACGTTGCTTTAGCAAAGGGAAAGGAAAAACGCGATCGCAGGAGAAACAGGTGACTGAGAGAGATTGCAGGCTGTTGCGATTGACTATCGCATAGCGATCAACTTCCTGATTCGTGACGTGCGCAGTAGCGCGTCACTACAGTTACAAAGATAAACATATTACACTACATTGTTAAAACCCAAAACAAAGCCTTTTATTATTATTTTCCTTTAAGTGGCATGACACCAAGTGCACAATCTACTGCCCTGCTCACTGTGTCCAGATCTAATAAAGGGAACTAGCTGCTAGCTAAATAATTCACATGCGTGCTTTGTACAACCACTTGTTCTTCACTTTACTTGTTTTCTGTGCTATTTGTCAAATATCATGTACAAAACAAATACCATAGTGAAGATAGGTGATATGATTATTGTTTACCATGATGTTGCCCATGACTATTAAGAGCAGGCCTCCTATGAGCCATCATGATTCATCACGATTCTGGAAAGCCCACGGCACCTCCTAAGCACTAAACACAAATGAGAGTAGCAATTAAATGGTAGTAATGAACACTAAAGAGAAAATGATTTATTTAGCGAGTCATCTTAAGCTCTAGACACTTGAAAAACTGCTCAGCCATCCGTTTGTCTTTGTGGGATTTATTTGGATGGAGAGGGAGTGTGTCACATGGTGTCAATCTGAATTGCAGATTTGATCTCTTATGTGCATGGCATGCTGGAACTTTCTTGTACTGAGAGACATTCATTTGATAACTGATCATGAAAGTAATTGATAACTAATTCCATGATAGATTAGTTGGGTCGATTAATTGACTATTGAGTGCACTTGATAATGTCCCATATGTGTTTTACATCAGTGAAAGTGACATGACATACAGCCAAGTATGGTGACCCATACTCAGAATTTGTGCTCTGCATTTAACCCATCCAAAGTGCACACACACAGCAGTGAACACACACACACCGTGAACACACACCCAGAGCAGTTGGCAGCCATTTTTGCTGCGGGTGCCCGGGGAGAAGTTGGGGGTTCAGTGCCTTGCTCAAGGGCACCTCAGCCATGGTATTGCCCACCCGAGACTCGAACCCACAACCCTAGGGTTAGGAGTCAAACTCTCTAACCACTAGGCCATGACTTCCCCATCAGGGCATATGCCCTAAATAGTGCACTATATAAAACAATAGGAGGCGATTTCAGAGTACCTTGTTATTTACAGTAGCATCAATATACATTTTAAAATGTATTTAAAAAAAAAAAGGAACATCCTTACTTCCTTTTCTATCGGTCTTTGGTTAGAAAGCCAACAGCTTAGCCTATTAGCTTAGCATAGTGCAAACTAGCTAAAAAAGACAATTTTTTTCGTAGCTATAGAACAAAACATCATGATAACACAATACATTTTTCATCAGGCATTGCAAACAGCTAACTAATCCACCACCCTAATTCAGAATAGCATATCTCAGCTATTTTAGTATTAGTTATAAAATATTTTTAGTATGTATTCATATTTCAAATATTTTTATATTTTCGGTTTTCATTTTATTTATTTTTTATTTGTTTGTTTTTGGAATTTTAACCATGTTTAGTCATTGTAAATTTTATTTTATTATTATTGTATATTATTGTTATTTATTTATTTATTTTATTTCAGTTGCCAATTTCAATATTTTTATTGTAATATATTTATTTTTCTTTATTTACTTTATTTCAGTTTGTTGCCAATTTCAATTTCTATTTTTTGTACATAACATAACAAAACACGGCACAGCCTAACATTTATTTCAGCATTTCAATTAACGTTTGTTGTAAAGGTTAAACCACTACATACTACTCTAATTCTGCCAAATCTTTAAAGAAATAGTAAGACTAGCATGCAAGTAAGCAATTTTCATTATTCTGTTGTTGGAGAAAACAGTTAGTCAGAATATACAGTTACTTTTCAATGCCTGTCAAAAGGGAACCATGGAGACATTACTTTTTCTAGCATCACAGTGTAAATATGGCATGTACAGACAAATTATCTGATTATCAAATTAGTTGCAGCCCAAAATGGGGTGTCTACTGCCAAATTATGGTAACATCGTTCAGACCGCCACAATGACTCGGCTCTCTTCCAGGTCAGCATATCCACCAGCGAGGACAGCTCCGAGGTGGGAGCCCCCCTGGGGTGTTCCCCGGACACAGACCGCCCGAGCGACCGATGATTACACTCCACAGGAAAAGATAAATGATGTGGTGTGAGCGAGTCTGAGGCCAAGGCATTCATTTGCTTCCCATGAGACAGTGTGTGTACAACACTCCAAGACTGTGGCCTTTTTCATCTCCTATGACAGGCTGTTTGCTTGTTTTAAAGTATCATAGAACGCTCCCCATACATGCATGATTTAGCACTCAAAATATCGAAGATGTCACTGTACATCTCAGTAGCTGTAACCTCTGAAGGCCTTGATGTTATGGATGATTCACAAGGACAAGGATGTAAGAGGACACATATCAAGTTAATATCATTAATAGGAGAGGTCGAGTTTGATGGCGGTTGTAAAATACGATACCCTCTAAAGGCTCTTCTATACCTCACGCAACCCCTCAACAACAAGACTGACGCAAATCAAGAGGAACTCATTTACTGTAACACACAACCTTAGCCTGTGTTTCAACACACTGCCCACTTGTCACTGTAGCATTGCCCTGTTCCACGCCGTCCTCTTCATTATTCACGCTCACGTCCTCTGGACATTCACAAACTCCCCAGTCAGTCCTCGAGAGCCTCTTATACTCCTTGACCTTCAAACCAATCAGCTTTATGTTGGTCGAAGCCACAAATCCATGGGACCAACTTGAACCTGTTGCTAAATCTGCACGGGGAAATCTTTCACCATCGTGTGAAATTCCCAAATGCATGGATTTCATTTTTAAATGACTGGAGTTTACCTCCAAAAATTCACAGAATAACAGTAAATATGACCAAATTGTCACACATTATTAATCGTCTAGTAGCTGGTGCACCAGGAAGGCTATTACTAAATGATTCAATATAATCACAGACCAGTCAGATATTATTGTTATGACTAGTCAGTTCTCATTGAGTATGTTCACCAAGGTAAATGTAGAACTGTGCAATGGCGTTCAGTAAAACTAATAAAAATCATTTTTGATAACTGAAAGCTTAAATAAAATTAAATATTAAATGAAAACTTAAAAATTCAACTAACATTAGAAATGTCGCCTGAAATAAGTTGTGCTAAATGTTGTACACAAAAATAAATACAGATTAATGAAATCTAAAAGGAAATATCTTAAAAAAAGGAATAAATCATAAAATAAATATATATAAAAAAAACACTACAATAGTATAAGAATAATACAAACATAACCTAGGTAATGTAACTATAATATATAAACAATGAAATACTCTGAAATGCCAGTGCATTTAATAAAATAAAATAAAACACATTTAGGCAATTTCAGCATTACAATTAAATTTTTATTAAAAGGTTAAACACATCCTACTCTTTCTAATTCTGCCATATTGTTATAAAAAATATAATATAATACAAAATGATATAAATACAGTATAATATAATCATAAATCATAAAATAGTATGTTCTGTTGATAATTTATAAAAAAGAAAAAAAAAAGCTGAGAAAAAAATAATCTATCTGAAATTAAGAAACATTTACAAAAAACAGTTCCAAAAACATTGATGTCTCCATATTTTAAATATGGAGAATTTGCTTTGATTCCTTTTTTTCCCCTACTTTCGGGTTCTGTATTCGCTATCTAATTTAAAAATAAAGGGAGAGCTTTAGGACCCAGAGGACACTAGCGTATTGCTTGCATTTAAATTAAAAGCAGATTTCGCTTTTTCTTTTTTCTTTCTTTTTGTCTTCTGAGAGTGGGAGGGAGCAACTGGGAGATGTGGAGGGGGTCTGGAACTGTTTTTGTAGCCAGCCACATCTTGTAGGAAATCCTGAACAAAAAATGTTAACAAGAGACACGAAAACCACGAGGGCTGTGTCTCCCCCAAACACCCCCTGAAAGAGTGTGACAGCAACACGTACACACAAGACAGCTCTATCAGGAAAAACACACACAGGCGATATCTATCCACTGTATCTCCTGCCTAATGTAAAGAACCGAACATAAAAACATGCTCCCCAAGGTCCAAAACAACTCCAACTAACAAAATTACAACCCCACAATGAATTTCCAATAAAACCCGGGGGGGCTCGAGGGGAGGAAAGGGGAGCAGAAAAATGAAACCGTATAAAAAGTCAAACGTTTTGTGGGGGAAGCCTGACTGCGATGTCTAATCTAGGCCAGATTACAGACGGACAAGTTCACTTTCTGCGTGCAAGGCCTTAAGGGAAGATTATTGCTTAAGAAATTCTCAAACAAATCAAAACCAAAAAATTCTGAACCCAATTAACTATAACATGAATATTCCACACTAATGCAAATAAGCTGTTTTAAAAGGCTAACAAAAAATGATGAACAGCGAGCGGCCTGGTTCTTTGTGACAGCTGCACGGAGACAACAGGCCACCCCTGTTTGTGGCCGTTTTGTCTTGTCATAATCGCCAAATCTCCAGGACTAACATCCTCCGGCTCGCAGCAGTAAAAGGTTAAAGTTTCCCTTTTTATAACTCTCGCACTGCCGCTCGCATTACCGCACAGGCCTGTTCAGGTGATAGCATGACATTCAAACGTAACATAGTAGCTCCCGTATTCATTCGGCTTATTTGTTGCTGGTGTGGACGCCGTCACCCACGGCTATTAGGCTGTAATGGTTTGGAAGCTGTAAATGTCACTGTGGCTTTTCATCAACTACAGGAAATGGCAGCAGCGGGGCTGCGAGACACCAAGACTTCCCCCAGATAAGTTGTCTTATTGTTAGCGACGGCAAGGGCAAGATGGATCCCAATAAAAGGCAATGAAGCTTCACACTGTAATTACTGTACAACGCTGGAATTCTGGGAAGGTTTCCCCAGGCTTCCACCCCCTTCACTCACTTTTCAGGTGTTGGCAGCATTATGGAGAAAGAATATTGAGGTGTGCCGCCTGGAATCCATTTTTAATTAGATGTGCTGCAGGGGATTGCTTGGACAATAATTATTAGAGCACAACGGGATTCCTTTTAACCAAGTCACAACAGTTTCACTGGACTGGATGGTAGCAAAGCGGTTTTGCCTTCTTTAGTTCTTTTCTTCTTAGATCAAATGTGCATTAAAACATATAAGCACATGTTTTTAATCTCTCACAAGGAAGAAATCCAAAACACGGCTGTAACTACATACCGTGCCAGCCTTATATAATAACACTTTCTGCTTTAAAGAGGTATTTATAACCTAAGAGGTTTTATCTCCAGTAAGAAATCTCTTTTTTCTTTGCCCAGACACTGGGTTGAGCATCGTGTCTGGAACTGTGATGACAGCGGGCAGGTTGAAGGGCCTCTAAGTGTGGCGATGAGGGGAGGACGCTGCTGATAAAGGTGCGGGTCAGTCCTGGGGTCCGTCACTGCCACCTGCGACACACCCCTCCAGCCAAGCATGACCAAAAAAGGGGATTCTCACTGCCAGTCGGACATCCCAGCATGGAACAACAAAAGGAATCACGCCTCACCTCCTGACAAGACACATAGCACAAATACCTTCACACATATAAACATGGGGTGGTATCTGCCATTTTATCAACTTTAAATGAAACATCCAATCAGAAACAAAAGTCAGAATCATTTGCTTTGTAAGAATAATTTGATTAGCATTCATATATCTTCATATCTTTTCTTAATTTCATGTTACGGCCAATATTACAATTCTATACTATTCAAATAGATTTTATAAACATACACACACACTCAAATCTGAGAGGTCTTTCAAAGCATGAGATATTCACCCAATATTGCGACACGAATCACTAGCAGGGTTTCTATCACCCTGCTTTTATGTGCATTTCGAAGTATTGCATCAGAATCGAGTGAAGGAAATGCTGAATTTCTAATAAAATGCCTTAATTCGCAAAAAAGTTTTTACGCTCGCATTAGGTGGTTTTTGACTTCCGCGAAAAAGTGTTAACACGAATATTGGGAGATGGAAATGCATTTTGCAAATGAATTCCTCCAAGCGCATCAAAAAAGTAATGTGACTGCGCTATGGGGCAGTAAATCTTACCAGTGGACCGATCTCGTTCCACAGCATCTAAAATGTTGTTACTATATGGTCATTCAGAAATACCCGAGCAAAGTCTGTCATCAAAGTATTTCTATATAATTGCCTCCCAGAACTGTTAAACAACTTCGTTCCCAAACAGCAGCATCCACCTCCAAAAGTAATAACTGCATTCATTGAGTTTCGTCCGCTCATTCTGAGGTGCAAGTAATTTATTATTAAAAAAACTGTTGTATTAATTAGCTTCTCCTACTTTTAGGATGTAAAAGTACATCTTGATGTAAACATTTTACACTTGTTCACAAATGTTTTGTGCGATATTCCAATTTTGCGCAACTTTGGATGGAAACCAGGCTACTGAAGCATTTCAAATTTAAAGGGGTGTCGTGGTACTCTCGTGAATTGTTGCCGACTGACACGGAAGAGAAGAAATTGTTGACTAAAGTTGTTATTTATTAAGTATTACATATTTTTGTAGCTTCATAAAATTGAAAAGGTTGAACCACTGATATCACGTGGATTGTTTTATCAATGTCCTTACCACCTTTCTGGGCCTTGAATGTGTCAGTTGAGTTGCTGTGCATGGTCAGAAAGCTATCAGAGTCATTCAAAATAATCTTAATTTATTTTCCGAAGATGAACGAAGGTCTTACAGGTTTGGAACATGAAGGTGAGAAATTAATGACCAAATTTTTTTTCTTAGGTCATCTTTCCCTTTAATTTACGGGTGGTGTTGGCGCAGTGGATAAAACACATGCCTTTGGTGTGAAAGACCCGGGTTCGAATCCACTGTGAGACACCAATGTGTCCCTGAGCAAGACACTTAACCCCTAGTTGCTCCAGAGGTGTGAGAACTCTGACATATATAGCAATTGTAAATCGCTTTGGATAAAAGTGTCAGCTAAATTAATAAATGTTATGTAAATGTAATTTACAGATTTAACATATCACATAAAAAAGACCATTACTACATGTTACTTATTGCATAAACATTTTATTTTATTATTTAGCTTTTTTTATTTCAGAAAAAATATAATGCTATATAAAATTGCTTATACAATAATACCAGATTTTGGACATACCACCCACCTCTTCCAAGCGCACATGTAAAGACTAACCCACACCATCAAACATGTCTCTCTCACTGAGTTGAAGGAACAAGTCCGCCCTCTGGATCAAGAATATTTAAGCCCATTTTGGATATTGTAGGTGTAAAACTGCTCAACCAATGTTCCTCAAAGCAACAAAGATCACCATTTCTGTGTTTTTCATGACTAATGAAGCAACAAAATAAATATAATGTGCTAAGTTTTAGCGTGCAGAGGAAGGGGGATGTGTGAGAGTGAAATGGAAAGGCTAGATCTTACTGGTAATAACACTAAAAGAAAGTAAACACAAGTGGTAGAGGTAATGAGCTTCAGAGGCCGTATGGGAATTTGGTTAGGTGGGCCAACATACATCTCACCCCTACTTTCCACAGTTTCCGCCTCTCTCTCTCTCTCTCTCTCTCTCTCTCTTTCTCCCTCCCCCACTTCTCCTGCCTCATGCCATTCCCCTCAACTTCTCCAGTCTCCTCCAATTCTCTAATGAGAAAAAGCTGGTAGGAAAATCCTGGACTGATTCCTATATAAACTTACAGACATCTCACGGAACAGCCCAGGGAGAAAGAGAGAGGTAGAGAGAGTGTTGAGAGGTTGAAGACTGGCAGGGGGCGGCCGAGCAAGAACAGTGACAAAAAGGTAATATAGAAGATAAATATATAGACTCATTCAAAGAAGAACACAAAAGACATAAAGCTTTCCAAGAGCCTGACATTTTGATAAGACTGAGTGTTTGTCAAACAACAAATTCCGCTGGATTCATTCCTTCTCCTTTCTTTGTTTCTAGTGTGAATTCAGATCAGATATGTGGACAATTATGAGTAAATATTCCGAATGAAGCAGTCCGATATACTGATTGAGGATTTCCACTTAGAAACCCACCAGGATAAAATAGTACAACCTCATATATTTTTGGACATAATTCTACACACTACTTTACCATCTTTTATGATTACAAAATTTGAGGTTTTTATAGACATTCAAACCAAGTCATTATTAAGCCCAGCAGATTAACATACAGATGATTTTCTATGTGAAAATATCTAGCACACACATGTATTGAATGAACAATCAGAATTTAGCTTAGTGGTGGACCGATTTACCGCCAAGGCAAATATGTGACCCTGGAGCACAAAACTTCTTAAGTCACACAGGTATATTTGTAGCAATAGCCAATAAAACATTATATGGGTCAAATGATAAATTTTTCTTTCATGCCAAAAATCATTAGGATATTAAGTAAAAATCATGTTCCATGAAGATATTTTGTACATTACCTACCGTAAATATTTATCAGTAATATGTATAGCTAAGGACTTAATTTGGACAACTTTAAAGACTCTTTTCTCAATATTTACGACTATAAGTCGCACCTGAGTATAAGTCGCATCAGTCCAAAGAACCAAGAACCAAGAGAAAACATTACCATTTACAGCCACAAGAGGGTGCTCTACACTGCTCAGTGTAGACTACACGAGCACTGAGCAGCATCTCTGGCTGCATAGAGCGCTCTCTGGTGGCTGTAGACGGTAATGTTTTCTCTTGGTTAATTTCTCCTGGTTCATGTCAACTTATAGCCCGGAAAATACGGTAGATTATTTTATCAGAATGTCAGCATCTGAGCACACCGAATGCTCAATATCGGTCGATCACTAATTTAGCTTGCATAAATTTACATAAAAATCCAAATGTTAGCACAGCAATGCAAACAAATCCAAATGCACTGACTGTTCGGTGAAGGACAACCGAAAACAATCTAATCATCCTATAATACCACATACA
Organism: Carassius auratus; assembly: GCF_003368295.1. Taxonomy (NCBI): domain Eukaryota; kingdom Metazoa; phylum Chordata; class Actinopteri; order Cypriniformes; family Cyprinidae; genus Carassius; species Carassius auratus. The sequence continues at coordinate 3,338,537 of NC_039254.1, forward strand.
GTAAAACAATACAAGAAAAATTTGTATGGTTTTTATTTTAAAAGTTTCATACAAAGACGTTTATGAGATCAAATATCCGACTACATGTCTATTTGGAAAGCTAATATTTAAATGTATTTTCCAAACAGCACCTATATGGGCAAACAAAAGTGTTCTGTATTGAGGCATTAGATAGAGCACAGCACACAGCACCACTGGCTCTCAGCTGATAGTAAGACATGTAATAGAGGACTAATTTAAAGGACAGACTAGTCTGGCTGTAATTATAACTTCCCTTCTTGTTCAAATTGAGGGCTTATAGATGTCTGGCTTTGACGGGACCCTGTAATGAGCCACTGTATATTAATTCACAGACTTGGCATATGTGGGATCCAGCCTGAAATGTGTTATGGGGTGGGGGGGCTTAAAAAAAGGAAAAAATTGAATTATGAAATATTGAACACCTAGTAATGACCATTTTCTGCATGGCAAAATTGACTTCATCCCTCCGGCTTAAGCAGCTTTTTATGTTTATGCTCAATTTCTGGTTGTCAAATGAAGGAATTGTGGCCTAAATTGTGATTAATTGACAATAGTTAGTGCAATGATTGCCTCCAGAGTCAAAATCTGTCTTCATAAATCAACAGTATGAGCATTTGGCAACAAAACCACCAATTATAGCAAGAGTAACAATGCATAAGGAACAGAATGCTGCCAAGCCAAGCACATTGGCAAAATTATAAAAGTACATAACAGACAGTAGCAGGACGTGCCAGTAACACAAACCATTTAGAAAAAAAAACAGTGAGAGAGTTACTCTCAGGATGGGATCATTTCCTAATGAACAGGATTTTTGCAAGCTCTCTTTATACATCCTAAAACATACATAGCTGATATTAATCACATACTTGGCTCACCAGCAATGTAGATTTGTGACAATACACAGGAGTTCTTTGGTAACTAATGAGCAGCTACAGCAGGTGAAATGGATGCACGTGGCATGTTTTTCACCTCGTGTTTCCAGGTCTGGGAGTTCTGGCTGTGCTCAGAGGTTGAGAATAGTGTCGCGTGTGACGCTGCGGAGAGGAATATTACCATAGAGCTGATGACATCACTGATTTTCAAGATCAACAAAAGCTCATATTTCAAAGGTTTGATTTAAAAAAGCAATATTAAAATCTCATATACGCTGGTCAGGATAGTTTTCACCCCCATTTTCTGCCTGCATTTTCTGCTGATTAAATTAGAGCAAAAAAGAAAGAAAGAATTCATTTGACAGTCAATAAAAATGTAACTGGCAATATCAATATATTGATTGCAGCCCCTTGAATCTTATCAAATTGTAATCATATCGCGATATGTTTTAAGGTATCTGCAAATATTGTATCATTGCTAAGTCAGAATGTGTTGTGATGAAAAATCTGATTTACACCCCTAGATATTAACTGTAACATTGTTTTAGAATTAAGCACACTAAATAGACATGTTACATTGACAGACCTAATAATTGCCATTTGATTTCATTAAAAGTAAGAACAGATTAGAATCTGTCTAGTGCTTGTTATCTGACCGACAGCTACAAAACTGAAATCTCCATGTCCTGAGAAGATGTCTACCGTCTGCTCAAGCTGAAGGCTGTTAGATGAATGCTCATCTAACAGCCTCAATGGTGCAGCACTGGAGTTTAATGGGTTTGATTTTTCAGTTATCAGATTAAATCCACAGGAAAACACATGAGACATGAGGTGCTCAAATGCTGAATGTGTACCTACTCACAGTGTGTTTTACCATGGCCTTTACTGAAGAAACCACTGGTTTTGTCTCAGTCCCTTGAGAATTCCAAAATCCAGCATATGCGTTATCAGACACTTATCTACTGACCTTGTTTTTTAGGGTCTGGGGATGGTCTTGAGACTTAAATAGCTACAGTATGGTGGGTGTGTTTGCGGCGTTATCACAGATCGTGGAGCATGTTGGAGATGGCTGATATTGTTTTGGCCATGTGCAGAGAAAGTTCTGTGATGTTTAAGTCCATTGTGAGGATGCGGAGTGGGATCTTGTGAGCTCTGTTATATTCGATGCCTGGAGGACACATAACGAAGGCCCTGTTGGTTTTTCTTGCACTTTAATAATTTAATTAATTTCCAATTTTCTTATGGAATTTCTGGCAGCAATACATTATTTAGTGCACTGATATGTTATTTACAAGATCTAGCTAAATTAATGCTACATGATATTAAATAAGTATATTTTACATAAACCAAGAGAGTTTAGCTTAGCTAGAATTTTACTACAAATCTAAATAGCGGTTGTTACGGAAAAAGTAGAAATGCATCTGTGTTTTTAAATTATCAAACTAAAGGTTAACCAAAGTCCAAAATCCTAAAATTGCATCAGCAATCTGAGCATTTTACTATAGCATCACTATGGCACATCACTCGGTCTCTTGTAAACCTTTCAGAAGAATTTGCTTTTTTCAAAATTGTTTTCTATTTTCAACAGTGTAACTGAAGGGAAAATAAATACTTTTTATGGTAATACATAGAGGAATGTACAGAGAGACCACAAAAAAACACATTACTGAATTTTAAATCACATCGGCACTGTTTGCAACTGACTACAAACTCTCTGCAAAATCAAAACACAGACACACATATAGACAAAATAAACTAGAAGGTAAGGCAGAGGGTAGTTTAGATCCAATGTGAATGCAAAGAGAACTTTCTTCTATTCAGATCACTTTGTGTGTCTACTGTCTACTTTTTTTATATATATATATATTTATTTATTTTACAATGGTTTTTAGTGTTGTTTATTGCTTTTAAAGTTATTTATTATGCCTGTCAAATGATTAATCTTGATTAATTGCATCCAAAATAAAAGTTTGTTTACATAATATATGCGTATACTGTGTATATTTATTGTTGTATGTATACAATATATAGTATATTTTTACATATGTAAGGAACACACACACACACATTTATGTACATATGATTTATGTCAAATAATTAATTGTTGTTTATTGCTTTTAAAGTTATTTATTATGCCTGTCAAATGATTAATCTTTATTAATTGCATCCAAAATAAAAGTTTGTTTACATAATATATGTGTGTTCTGTGTATATGTATTATGTATATATAAATACATACATTTACATATTTAAAAAAACATAAGTTATATTTTGGAATCAATTAATTACAATTAATTGTTTAACATCCCTTTTATTTATTATGGTGCGATTTCTATTAGTTTGCATTAAATTTGTATATTAAATTACAGTGTCAAAGATATTTCAAATACAAAAGTAAAAAAAATGTAATATTATTTATTTAAAAAAATTATATAATTAATCATTTATATAATTAAATCAGTTTAATAATTGAACTACGCCATATGACTGTTTCAATTTCAAAGCAATTAATCGTGCATTCCAACATTCGAAAGAGGACTTTCAAATGGTAGTTTACTTTTGTAACCCGAACTGTCTCTCTCACTCTTACACAAGCTTTCTTAAGTGCGCGCACACACACACACACACACACACATACAAACAATCCCAAAATGCAGAAGCTACAGATGAAATCCTGGAGGTTCCAGAGAAAACCCCATGACGGAGGACAAGTCAAAGGTTCAATAAACTATAGTAACCCTCAAGGGAGAAAAGATCTAATGACTGACAGGATACAAACACAGAATGATGAATCACAAAGACTGCAGAATCGTTTCCTAATGGCAACCAGACGCACAAGGATGCTTTCATTACTTGTGAATCAATAATACAAAGAGACTTTTTTAATGAACTGATTGAGCGATCAACTGACGCACATGCCAAATTGCAAATGAGATTGTCAGCCGTTGCAACACAGACAAATTCAAATTTCTAGTTTTACATCCCAAGAGTGGAAGTATGAAAATGAGCTTGTCCAAAGAATCTTAAATGGGACAAACACTTTTACATGCTTCCAATGGGATGAACAGAGCATCGATCTGAGATACTTTACAAACTATTAAAAAACAGTGACCTTTATCTAATGCCTACAGAGATGTATTAAAGGTCACCTATGAAGACCATACATATAAATAAAAGCTCTCGGCTAATAATGAGTCCCAGATATTCAAACCCCACTCCACACCACAACAATGATCTAAAAACAGAAATTGCTGCACAAGGAATCATTACATGAGATGGCACCATAAGAGATGAACTGTCTCGACACATAAATCTGCAAGACGTTGCACAGAGGACACTCCCGTTTATGCAAATGCCACTGTACGCTATGATTTGTCCTTGCACTGTAGACTCAGCATCACGTTTGACTGTATTACACTTACTTTACTTAACCACCTTTTCATAGCTATTTAAAATCAAAATGAACAGCCAGCCTATTCATTGATCTCGACTGGACGGTAAACAGATTGTGTGTGCAGCTGTGCAGCATGATGATTCAAGGAGAGGGAATTCCACATCTTTTTCTTGACCACAGTTAATAGGATCCCTTTTGGCTCAGTCCTTTCCTAAGCGCATGAGCACACCGGACCGACGGGAACACTGTAGAAACAGTGGCATTTAAGAATATGCAAATGCGATGGCACAAGCGGACTTTATCCTCTCTGAGGAATACTAGACCATCAGGCCCGGAGAACCACAGGGCCCGTTTACACCCAGTGGCACTGTGTTTCATAAGCAAAGCTTATTTTTTAGGGATGTGGGCTCGTCTAATGGGGGAAGAGCGTGAGGAGGTTGAGAAACAAGAATGGGGGAAAGATGAGTGTGTTTGATTGGGCAGCCTTTCAGAGCCCACAAGTCTCATCATATTTCCTACTGAAGAAAAACAAAGCATTTGAACCCAGACATCACAATCACGTCCAGCCAGCTCGTTCGATCCAAAAGAGCATTCTTTCCTTCGGCGAGGCTGCTGCGAGTCCGTCGGAAACCAAACAGATCACCTACACCCAGAATCAGTCAGACTGCAAGTGCACACCTCTGACTCACACATGCAAACCACATCCCTTCCTCACACGCTCGCAATCAGGTCCATTTTCTCCTCTTTCTGCGTAACGTCGGGCAGCTAAACAAGGAGTCCTCTTAAGGTACAAAATGAAATCATCTTGAGAGCTTTAACGACACCCTAAAATTAGAGTCATTAGGACTAGATCGATGTGACTAATCTAAACCACTTGTTAGGCGCTCCTACTGAAAGCTAAGCTAGGATTGACTGGTTTTCACTTAAATAATTAACTAATCGCAAAGTTTGGAATTCAATGTGGCTATTGATTTCTTCTCAATATTTTCTCAGAGGGAGTCATTTGAACCCTTCATCTGATCCTGTAGAAAGTAAAAAGCAGTGAACTTAATTCCATGAAGATATAGGCCCAATGCAATTTTGGGCTGAATTTTAGGCACTGCCCACACAATTCATAATTCTACTATTTTATGTTTTGACAAATTGGTCGTTACTTTGTAGAATAAGCTTACGCCCCATTGATGGTAAGGTTTAGAGGTGGACCTCCATGCTTACTTTTTCAAAACAAATTTTCATATGAACCACATCATAAAAGTCACACAAAAAGGCAACCTTATAAAACATTTATGCACTGTTTCTCATGAGAAAAGCACTGCCATCTGATAAACCATAAACCAGTGCATAGACATTTATTTTTAGATAATCTTGCCTTACAGAAAGATGTTAAATATCAAACTGTGATGATAAAAAGCCAAAGGCACTTTGTGTTCACAGGTCTTAGCTCTAGAAATTCAAGACACCAAGCAAATAACTTAACTCATCAGTGCTAATAAATGAGGTAATGCCATAAAGTGCCTCAGAGCGATGCCTTGTTGGCCAGTTAATGGAATATAATGACTTTCCTCAGCTTGTTTGTCATACAAACGCACAAAACTGTGTTAAGACAGTTATGAGCCTGCTGAGGTAACATTAATGTTTGCCAAAACTCATAAATTCTAATATTCTGCAGGATCTATCGCGTTGTCTTCAACAGCCCTAGCGGAATAAAAGCCCTTTAATTTGTAGCTATCGAGCTATCAGCATAATTGGGATATCAAAATAAAATAAAAATTGCGTGTGTTTGGGAGTGGTTTTCTCGATTTACCTAATCTCCAAAGATGACAACTTAAAGCTAGAATTATTTATTCATATTGTGTCGAATACGTTGTTTTCAAACCTAAGACAGCGCCCGGCGGCGTTCGCCGTGGCGCGTCCTACCTGAACAGGTGAATGCCATCCAGGTGAGGCAAAGGACTTGCATTTGAGTTTGAAAGGATATGGATTGCAAACCATTTTCAGACACCAACTCCTTGGGCGCGTGGTCTGCTTCAGATAGAAAAACACAACCGGTGCCAAAGACGGATAGGGCAAGGGTTCCCCGTCGCAAGCGGACGCCTCCTCCGCCGCTGCTCCGGCTGCGCTCTCCCGCCTCTCGCCTCCATCAGACTCAAGCTCATTGCGCTCCCCGCCACCGGACAGGTCGTTAAGTCGTATAAAAGTCCTTGGAAGAGAGGAGCTACCCTCTGCTTCCCTCAACTGATGGTCCTCGGAGATATTTCCTCCATCTTCAGCCATCATTCACCCCCTTGAGGAGAGAAAACGCATGCATTACCAGCTGTACAATAGAAAAAGAAATCTGATTTTACGCAATTATTAAATGTTTTTTTTTTTTTTTTACAAAACATAAAACATTAAAAGCCATGATAGAAGAGCGTACATGTCTATTTACACGTTAGTAAATAAAATGATACTTAATGAAATGTATTAAGAATAAATGTATTTTGAGTTTATTCTTTATTGACGTCGGTGCATTTGAAACAAAGAAGAGCCTATACAGTATATAAAAGGCAGGACTTTTGAGACTATTAAGATTTTACAGGCTGGTATTCAGGGATGAACTGATGGAACTGTACTAAGAAAAAGACAACAACAAGCCACACACAATTCGATATTGTACTTTTGGTGTCCTATCATTAAATAAATAAATACTTAATTAAATAATAATAATTCTACGTTGTAAATAAAGGCCAATTATGACTTACTTTTAAACTTGGTACTACATTTTAATATGATTACACAACATAATGATCAGGCAAATGAGCGTGGTGATGTTTAACAATAATTCAGTCAAATGTAATAAATGCACTTTAAATTTCTTACCTTTAATTGCTTCTGACAGTATGCCCAAATCGAGCTTACTCATCGCATGATCATTTCGGTTGCAAAAGCAGTCCAAATGATGGTATTGAACAAGATCAGAGGGAGCTCACAGGCTGTGTTTCCAGGTGGCAGTTACAGCGCAAGCAGGTTTATGGGTATCTCAGTGACTTGGACATCATGCATTAAGATTTCAACATTGTATTTCGATGACCAACAACCAGATCAAAACAAGGTAGGTCCTGCAAAACTGCTTCCCAATCCTGAATTGTGCGCTTCGCTCGTTTACTCCGCGTGCGCGCACTTAAAAGTAGGCTAATGATCAAATATTACAATTTCATGTTTTTTATTCTTTTCTATTAGATCACCGCACGATCCACTGCTCTAAAGTATTCACAACAGTGACAATTATAGATCCAATTAGTAAAATCCTTCAGAATCTTTTCTAAAGGTGCAAGCAGTGATTTCTGTCTGCATATGAAAAGGAAAAGCTTAAGCTCGAGCTGAAAGGATGCGCAAGAGAGCTCTCTGTGCTGAAGTCTTGTCTATTATTGCGAAAATACACAAGTCTCCAATGATTCTCCCAGTCGGCAAAACGGTCTATAGCACGAATCCGCTCATGCGAACCAATTCACAGCTGGATTCGCGTTCAACTTCCAATCCCCGCCCCTCGAAGGCGCGTCCACCAATCAGAGACGACAATAACTCTGCCTCTCTTTTGATTGCATTAAAGAAATGTCAATCAACACTGTACTAACATGTCTGGTGAAACAGCTGGAACCTTATTGTTTACACTGAACCAATAAAACTAGGAATAGTTTGGAACCGGACCAAACAGACTATATGTTTCAAACCTGTTTATTATGCAACGACATTTTATGTCAAGAAACAGAAAGGAAACTATATATATAGGCTATATGTGTGTGTATATATATATATATATTACAATGGGAACATTTTCAGTTGGATATAATCACATGATTTCTGGAAGCAAATTTAGATAATACAATAAAAATGTAAGAAATATTGTGTTGTGTTGAGTTGGTATATTGTCACGCCCATGGACTTTTTGTTGTATTCTTTACATGTGTGCTCTGTGTGGCCCAGTTTTTCCCTCGTTTGATTATGTTAGTCAAAGACCTGATCCTCTTCACCTGTCTGTCCTTTGTCAGCTACCCTACTTTAGTTGTAGTCTGTTCAATTCTGTTTTGTCCGGTATTGTTGATGTTACCCTGTGTGTTAGACCTTTTTCTTTGTGTGGATTACCATTAAAATGACTTGTTGTAATCTTCGCCTCCCTAACAGCAGTACTGTGATAAGTATTTGTTTATTATGACAGCCCTAAAAAAAATGGCTATTGTAAACTGTCTTTAAAATTGTACGGCCCCCGTGTCCCTGGAAGGACCCCCTGCCATTGTTCATTATCTCTGACTGTCCTGCAACAGGAGTTTAGAAAGTTGAATCTTCCTTTCTTAGATTGGAACTTTTCATAAAACAAATCATAAAACATTTTGCACCACTCTGAACAATATTAAAATAGGATTATAATTTATATATATATACTTTTTTTTTTTTTAAGGATAAGGCACCCAAAATTATTTTTTACTTTTTTATTTATTTTGGTCATTTACTCACCCTGAAGTTGTTCTGTAAATCTGTATCAGTTTCTTTCTTCAACTGAACACAAAAGAAGATATTTTGAATAATGTTGTTAACCAAATAGTTTCTGTTCCCTGTTGACTTTCATAGTATTTTCCATAAGTCAGCAGGGACCAGCAAGTGTTTAGTTTCGAGTGTAGTTTAGTGCAGTGAATAATGACAGAATTTTTCATTTTTGGATGAACTATCCATCCCTTTAATGGAAGTTTAATAAAATTACCATAGTTTAATATAAATGACTTTTACAGCCAGTTTGAATCTAATAAAAAAAAATAGGGCAGTAACTTAGTTTAAGTAAGTAGGTGGAAATGTTAAAGTCTAGTCTACATGACTGGAGATTTTTAAAACCATTAGATTAAAGCACAGAGGTGATGAACCAAAAGCGTTTCTCATTAGCGGAAGTCAAATTCTTAAAAAAGTTTTCCTTGATTGCAATGTACTTGACACTATGATTTAATGAGATGAAACGCTGGCATGGGGAACATATGAAAAGTTACAGTACTTGAAATGTCCTTGTTTTTGTATATTCTACCATTTAAACAGGATGAATGTGTCCTCCCAAATAACATTTGTATCTTTAACATACAGTAACAGTTCAGTACATTATCTAGGACATTATCATTTATTAGTGTTAGTTATTTATTATCAAGTTATTGCAGATTAGAACAACAAAAGATAACTGCATGTTTAGTAAAATATTTGAAATGTTGTTCCAGAGGTACGTACAGTAGCTCCACAGTACTTCACAATGTGTGGCTGCACATTATGAAACACCTTGTACCACAGAGGTAGAATGTCTTTAATCATGTCTATAAAATATGATCAACTGTAAAAGACCCACTTTCTGCACAGCATTGCTCTACTTTACATTGAACTTTAAAGTGCAATAGCATGTAAGAGTGGGTAAACCAAGTTTCCCTTCACTGCCACCTATGGTAAAACAATAAAAACACATCAATGAGTGCACAGAGAAAAAAAAATGTAATTGAGCAAATACAATATTGATGCAATACAGTTTCGCCAGCTGCAATAGAAATAAGCGATGTGTTGTAAAACATGATTTAAATAGAAAAGAAAACAATATGCTCACAGCAGAAACATACAGTAACTGTTGTGGCAGCAGCACTTATAGAAAATAATTTACACAAAGAAAGTATACCGTATTACCACAGAAATATTCAATACTCCCAAGGTCTCTTCGGAAATGTGCAACTCGAAAAAAGTGTTAATAAAATTTTATATTGCGTAAAAATAATATAATATGAACTTCAGAATGGCTATGACTATTTTACTTCATATGTTGATGTTTCATTTATTCATTTATTTATTTTTGGTCCAAATATATTATATCCTATAAAATAAGTCAAGATGAAACTTTAATTAAAGAAATACAGAATATAGTGATTAAATTATTCCAATTTGCTGAAAACTGAAAAAGGACGAAAAGCTGTAATGATTCAACTTGTGTCTGTCTGTAAAAACAAGTCAATATTCGGCTTTCCAACTGAATTTTCAATCAAATTAAGTGATTAAACCCTTCGATTCCAATGACCAGTTACTAGATTATGCTAAAGTCATTTTATTGCACTCTGTCCAGCAAAGGTAATTATATATTGATTAATGGATTACACCCTTCAATGGTGAAAGCCTGGCATACATATCTATGCCATTAAGACTTTGTGTAGCATTTGAATTTATAGCCAGTGAAAGTTTATGAACTCCAGAGAATCAAATTCTAACATTTTCACCACTTTTTGGTCTACATTAATTTTACGGACATTTCTGTTCACTCTAAAAACACAATGCAATGAAGTGTAAACAGACTGCAATAGAATGACTTGATGCAATATGTAATTATTAATGCATTACCTTTGGGACTAAATTCTCTTTTATTGTTTCATTTCTGTGTTAATTAAGATATGCTTTATATAAATTATTTTTTTAAGTTTTATTTGTGGCACAGAAATGGGGGTGAGAGCCCTCAAAGCACTTTCTTTCATCTTCCTCTTTTGAGTTTCCTCCAGACGTCATTAGCAGAAGATCTTGACTGTAATGGGCTGTGCACTCAGTGTTCCCCTCTGGAAGAACATGTCCTGCCAACAAATTTGCTAAAGTTCCACCCTGATCCACTGGGGGTGAGGAGAAAGTTATCACAGGCTCTGAAATTACAGGTCAGTATCAAAAACGGATCATCATTTTTTAGGAACATTACTTGAAAATGTATTTTTGTAATCCATTAAAAAATTTATTCTATACCTGATATAATCAAAACATGTTCCTCTGCCTTCTGGCAGAAAAAAAAAAAAAAATGAAATACACCTCATCTATTCAAACAGTCTGCATTAAATCTTTGTCATTGTAAATTCACTCAAAACACATGGAAAAGAAAGTTTTTTTTTTCATGAACTCATTTGATTGTAATGACAGAATATATTTTTGTTTGACAATTTTTCCATATTATGTCTCAAATATTTGGCTTGCGTTAAAGGAGAATCAAATATATAAGCCATATGCTTTGGCAAGACCACAGCAAAAATGGAAAATATTTCATTTCAGAGTTTTGACTTTGTGTGTCTTTGTATAAGGTTACCCACTATAAATGCTAGATTTTCCTTAGTTATTCATTCATTCTCTGATAGTCATCACAGCCTAGATATTAAAGATTTAATATTAAGAATATCAAAATATACCCACCTTAAAGTTTGGCCATTATTGTAGCCTAAAGCTTGTCAATTGATTTATTTCTTCTTGTCAAAAATGTCAAATCTGTCTCATCAGTTTTTTCCCTCCAAATCCAATTTGAGATTTAGATGATGAGTCTGGTAACCCTAGTGAGAAACGCAGAGCCATCTATGACAGCGAGAGCACAGGGAACTGGGTGTGTGGCTGGGTTTTCCTAACCTTTGACCTCTGTCTTTCCTTTCTCCTCACTGCTGGACTTAAGCGGAGCTTCTCACAAGAGGGCTCAGCTGGGCTTTATAAATAAGCGCAGAAAGGTCACAACCTGCCTCCATCTGACAGCCCTTCAGAGCTGCGGTCCGTAACTTTGTTTGTGTTCAAAATGTAGAAAAATGTATATAATAAGCGAGTACACCATGAATCCATTTTCCGAACCGTGTTTTTAGCTTGTCCTGAATCACTAGGGTGTCAGGATCCTGCCCTGACAGTCTTGTCTGTACTGTCTTTGTTCAATGTGTCTTTGTTTATTTTGTGCCTGAGCACATGGTTGTGTCTCTTGTGTCTACCACGTGCTCCTCTTGTCCCACCTCCTTGTTTTCCCTGGTCACGCCCTCTTGTTTAGTCCCTATTAGTCAGAGTGTTGTCACCTGTTTCTCATGTCTCTGTATGCTCTTATTGTGATCATTTCCCTCCTGTGTTTGCCGGTTCGTTTTGTGTGTGAGTTAGTGTCTGCTTAGCGTGCTAGCTTTTCTAAACTAATAGCGGTTTTCCCTTGTCAGTTTAAGTCTGGTATTTCTTAGTTTAAGTTTATCTTGTCACTGTTTATTCTAGTCTAGTTTAAGTGTTTCTTTTTGTTTGGATCTCACTTTTAATTTGACTTAAGTTTGACTTGTTCTTTAAAGTGTTTATTTTCCCCTTTTGAGTTATTTTCTTGGTTAGTCTTCCAGTTATTTCTAGAACTTTGATTTGCATTTGTTTCTTTACCTTTTTAGTTTACTTTGGTTATTTCCCTAGTTAATCTGGTTTCTAGGTCATAGCACCCTTGTCTGATTTTTGCCCTTGTATTATTATTATTATTATTATTATTATAGTTGTTGTTGTTGTTCTCATGTTGTCTTAAGTCTTGTCTAGTGTCTTGTGAGTTCTGTCTGTTCCTGTCTTGCCCGCTGCCTTCTCCCTGGCTACTGGGTCTCCCCGCCTGGAGGTCTGACGTGTGTGGCTGTACCGCTATAGTCAAGTGCCCTTGGTTCCTGGTGTTGTGGTCTGGTCCCTTGCACAGCCTCTACAGTCCTGCACTCGGTTGTCACCCAGAGCCCCCCTCGGCGGTCATCCCCCCCCCAACTGCCTGCTCCACTGTCTACCCATCTACCCAATCCTTCTGTCTGGACTGTTCAAGCCACTCCCTCCTATCGTGCTTTGTCTTTTGTCAATAAACATTTCTTGTTCACTCTGCATCTGGGTCCTCTCCCTCAGTAACCCTGACAGAACGAACCGGCCAAGTCAGGACCCAGCAGAATGAGTATCAAGATCCTACCCCCTGCAAATGCTCAGGAGAGACTGGCCCGCCAGCAAGGCCTGGGTGCACTTCGGCAGCAGGGGCAAGAGGTGAGGGCCTTTGCCCAATTCTTTTGGACTATGTCTAGGGGCCTTGAGTATCAGGATGCAGCCCTTAAGGATGTCTTCAACCTCTGTTTGGATGATCCACTGCCTCAGTGGGAGATGGAGCAATTGAGGATCTTGGACTTTTGGAACTTTTCCAATTATTTGCACCACCGCAAGGATTGGCAGATACTTACACCACCAGAGTCCCCCTACAGTGATCACCCCACTCTCACTCCATCGAGTCAAGTCCCTGATCATCTTTTGACTCCCACTGAGAAAAGGAGAGTGAGAAGGAGGGCAGCCAAAGCTGCTGCATCTGTCATGGAGGCCTCTGTGCTGGTTCCAGCCTCCGAATTGGCTGAGTCCCTCACAGTCACGTCTGAGTCAACCAAGTGCTCTGAAGCGGTCAAGCTCAAGGAAGTTGTGAGGGAGGTTCCCCTGTTAGCCCCTGTTCCTGTGCCAGTCAAGCCTATTTTAGTCCATTCCAAGTCAGTCAAGTCCAGTCCTGAAAATTCTGTGTCAATGTCAGTTCATGTAAGTCAAGATGTAGGTGATGTGAATGCTTACAGGCCTGGGAGACGAAAGGGTAGGAGGGCCCGCGCCAAGAGAACTAGAGACCTTAGTCTGGAGATCCCTCCTGCAGTTTCCCTGGGTGATCTCAAGTGGCCTGCTGCTTCAGTCATGACCATGGAGTCCAGTGGTGAGCAGCCAGCTCCAGAGCTCACTCCAGTGTCTGCTCCAGCCCCTGTGTCTAGCCCACAGAGGACTCCAATCTTGGTGGCCCCAGCGGGCAATTCCACAGCCCTCGAGGGCGGTCAAGAACCCACTCCCGAGTCTGTTCCAGTAGCCCCGGAGGGCAGCTCAGCAGCCCCTGAGGGCGGTCAAGAACCCACTCCCGAGACTGTTCCAGTAGCCTCGGAGGGCAGCTCAGCAGCCCCTGAGGGCGGTCAAGAACCCACTCCCGAGTCTGTTCCAGTAGCCCCGGAGGGCAGCTCAGCAGCCCCTGAGGGCGGTCAAGAACCCACTCCCGAGTCTGTTCCAGTAGCCCCAGAGGGCAGCTCAGCAGCCCCTGAGGGCGGTCAAGAACCCACTCCGGAGTCAGTTCCAGTAGCCCCGGAGGGCAGCTCAGCAGCCCCTGAGGGCGGTCAAGAACCCACTCCCGAGTCTGTTCCAGTAGCCCCGGAGGGCAGCTCAGCAGCCCCTGAGGGCGGTCAAGAACCCACTCCCGAGTCAGTTCCAGTAGCCCCGGAGGGCAGCTCAGCAGCCCCTGAGGGCGGTCAAGAACCCACTCCGGAGTCAGTTCCAGTAGCCCCGGAGGGCAGCTCAGCAGACCCTGAGGGCAGTCAAGAATCCACTCACGAGTCAGTTCCAGTAGCCCCAGAGGGCAGTCCAGAACCAAGTCCGGAGCCCATTCCTGCAACCCCAGGGGGCCCTCAAGAATCAGTCCCTGAGTCCATTCCTGCAGCCCTGGAGGGCAGTTCGTCCACCCGCCAGGCCACTCAAAGGTCAGTCTCTGACCCCATTCCTGCCGCCCCAGGGGGCAGTTTATCAGCTTCTGAGTCTCTTCCTGTGGCCCAGGAGGGCTTTTCGACAGTCCCCACAAACAATCCACAGTCGCCTTTGGAGCCTGGTCCAGAGAACCCTAATCTCTTTGAGGCCATTCCAGAATCCCTTGCTAGTCATGTCTTGCCAACCAAGAATACCCGGCAATCCAACCTGAATACCCAGTCCAGTTGGCAACCCTTGCCTGTGAGAGGTGTTCCTGTAGGGAGAGGTGCCACCAGCCATGACCCCACCTTTGCAGAGTCGGATAGACCGGGCTTCCCCAAGCCGGCAGCACCCTGGCCTAACCATTCCCCTGGAACCTTTTCCACCCCTCCCAGCCCACCCCCTGTTTTCCCTGATAGGCCTGGATTTCCAAGGTTTTCATCCCACCCACCCCCCCAGTCAGTACCATCTTGGCCCCCTACCATGCCTGTGCCCCCTTTCTCTCCTCCACCCAGGGTGGACGCCTGGAGGCGTCCTTTGGAGGGGGGGTACTGTCAGGATCCTGCCCTGACAGTCTTGTCTGTACTGTCTTTGTTCAATGTGTCTTTGTTTATTTTGTGCCTGAGCACATGGTTGTGTCTCTTGTGTCTACCACGTGCTCCTCTTGTCCCACCTCCTTGTTTTCCCTGGTCACGCCCTCTTGTTTAGTCCCTATTAGTCAGAGTGTTGTCACCTGTTTCTCATGTCTCTGTATGCTCTTATTGTGATCATTTCCCTCCTGTGTTTGCCGGTTCGTTTTGTGTGTGAGTTAGTGTCTGCTTAGCGTGCTAGCTTTTCTAAACTAATAGCGGTTTTCCCTTGTCAGTTTAAGTCTGGTATTTCTTAGTTTAAGTTTATCTTGTCACTGTTTATTCTAGTCTAGTTTAAGTGTTTCTTTTTGTTTGGATCTCACTTTTAATTTGACTTAAGTTTGACTTGTTCTTTAAAGTGTTTATTTTCCCCTTTTGAGTTATTTTCTTGGTTAGTCTTCCAGTTATTTCTAGAACTTTGATTTGCATTTGTTTCTTTACCTTTTTAGTTTACTTTGGTTATTTCCCTAGTTAATCTGGTTTCTAGGTCATAGCACCCTTGTCTGATTTTTGCCCTTGTATTATTATTATTATTATTATTATTATAGTTGTTGTTGTTGTTCTCATGTTGTCTTAAGTCTTGTCTAGTGTCTTGTGAGTTCTGTCTGTTCCTGTCTTGCCCGCTGCCTTCTCCCTGGCTACTGGGTCTCCCCGCCTGGAGGTCTGACGTGTGTGGCTGTACCGCTATAGTCAAGTGCCCTTGGTTCCTGGTGTTGTGGTCTGGTCCCTTGCACAGCCTCTACAGTCCTGCACTCGGTTGTCACCCAGAGCCCCCCTCGGCGGTCATCCCCCCCCAACTGCCTGCTCCACTGTCTACCCATCTACCCAATCCTTCTGTCTGGACTGTTCAAGCCACTCCCTCCTATCGTGCTTTGTCTTTTGTCAATAAACATTTCTTGTTCACTCTGCATCTGGGTCCTCTCCCTCAGTAACCCTGACATAGGGTGCACCTATAATAAGTGTTTATATTCAGACTATTTTAGATTGCTTCGGGGGTACCGCGGCGGAGTAACCCAGTACCTTTGTGATTCTTCATAGACATAAACAGAGAGAAGTAGTTCCGGCTACAATGTTCTTCCGCAAGACGCAAGCAGTTCTGTTTATTAACCGCTAGAGCGTCAAAAGTTACCTACCGCAGCTTTAAGTTGAGTCCCACAATGCCTGTTTCGATCTCAATCTCAAGCTTCGTGTTTTGTTCCTGAATGATTCAGAGTTACTGAAAAATATAAATTGAGTAAATAATTCAATGACTCATTTAAAATTACAGTTACAGATGAATGAGTTAATGATTCACCACTAAAGACAGTCTCTTGGTTCCAGTTACTGGTGGAACTATGTAACCTAAAGAGTCAATAAAAATCCCCACCAATAATTCCAGTAAATCATGCAAACGCTGCCAAGGGAAGTGTTTAAACAATAAAGTCCCAATGCTGTTAGGGACCATTGACACAAAACACATTTTTGTTTTTAAATATACCAGATGCATGGCAGTGGAATAAAATGACAATATATAAAGCTGTGTGTGTTTTTTTTTTTTTTTTTTTTTTTTTTTTTTTTATGTGTGCACCACATTTTTAGAACACGGTGTCATGAGCAAGATGATGCAAGACACAAGTACAACAATCTAAAAACAATCTCAAAAAAAAACATTATATCCAATGGTGACTGGATATAAATTGTTAAAGAGAAAGTTATTGTTTATTCACCCACAAGTTGTACCAGGCATCTATGAATTCCTTTATTCTGCTGAACACAAATAATATTTTGAAGAAAGTGTTTAACCCCATTGACTTCCATAGTATATTTTTCCATTCTAGTGAAATCAGGAGGGTCTAGCAACTGTTTCATTACCAATATTCTTCTAAATTTTTTATGTTCATTTAAGAAAGAACAACTCAAACAGGTTTATAGCAACTTGAGCAACTTAAAACATTGTTAACTAATTTGTAACCTAAATTTTCCCATAGACTATTACAGCACAATGTCACACCTTCTGTTAGCACATGTTAGTCCCTATTATAACAGCACTTTTAAGAATGCTGCTTGGTTGTTTGTATCTGGTTGCTGAATTCCACAAGCAGCCAATCAGAATCAAGTATTCCAGAGAGCCTATAGCCTAATAAGTAAATTCATCATATAAAAAGTCATTAAATGCATTTAACTCCTGAGACTGGAAGTTCTTTTCATTCACATTCCAATTTTATTAGACAAACAAAAATATGTTGTACTGTATGTATTTAGACATGTAGACCAGAGGCGAAAATGAAGATTGAATAAATGGTCTCAGTGCAGGTGCACAGAATAGAATCAATAAGATAGAGAAAACCATTAGAACTGTGAGTTTGTATTTGTTCACCAACGTCTTTATGATTTTTAATTTTGTTTTATTTTAGTTTTTTAGCAGATTGCAAGAGTCAAAGGGCATAAGACAGTTTGAGTGGCAGACTGGTAGATCTATTATGCCAAGATTGTGAGTTTGATTCCCAGGGATCAAATATACAGACATGAATGATAAATACTGTATGTATCTTCAATGGATTGTAAGTTATAATTCTTTAAAATACTGCCTCCGCAGGTTTTGAAACAGAGTATTTATCTGTCCGTGGTCAGTTTCCTGCTGTCTTGAGCTTAACCTCAGTCACCATTGCGTGACTCCTTGAGCCCGAGCGTGGGGCTGCCTTTATGTAAATCACTCTATGATTTATCAAAGTAGAGCGATAGAAATCACCAGGCAGGAATGTAAATTGGAAGCAGATCAGAGAGTCAGGGCAGGCTGAGCAGATGTTATAGGTACAATATAATCTACATCACTCACACACTCTCCACAGCTCTGAGATACATATGTATGTTTGGTGTTATTGCACATAACAGAAAACTCTTGAACAGGCCTCCTACATTGAATCCTACCCATTGCTTTTAAAAAATATGTTATGGGCTTGTAGAATGTTTTGGTGTGTATGGGAGTATTTACTGTATAGTGGTATAAAATGGTTGAGTTTTGAATAAACATAAAATGAAGTAAGGAAGAGGTAATAAGTCAGTTTTGTATTAAAATAATTTTGAATGTGGTCAAAGTAGTGTACAAAGCATGTGAACGTCCAAACAAAAGCCATATTATCATACGTTATGGTTGATGATTTGACGTTGATGTTGAGACTTTTGAGCACTAATGATAAACAACATACAGAAGTCTAAAAAGACAAAGGATTAACGCTATTCTGTAGTCAATCTCATCAACGTGAGAGAAAAAAAAGACTCACCAGCTGGTGCATTCATGGGGGATCTCTATAGGTGAAGGTGATTATTTCCGCAAAACAAGAGATTTTTAAAAATAGAAAGATGGCCTATATTTTATATATAGATCTCAGGGTCCTGACTATTGCCTGCTAAAATGAAAATTTAGGAGCTAAAACTTTTTTGACCTATTACAGAATCACTCTCTTTATGATTAACAATAAACAAAAAGTTCATCACATGTTTTCATAAGAACAACCAGTCAGATAGATGTAAGTTTCATAAAGGTATAGGCCTAGGTCCAATTAAAAAAAAAAAAAAAAAAGATTAATAGTTAAGTAAGTGAGTCAGTTACAATCTAAGAAATTGTTTAGAATGATTCACTGACTGAGTTTGGGTCTGATTCAAATGGCACAAGTACAAGATTGTCAGGTGAATCTTTTTTAAAATTTTGAACCAGTTCATTTGTTTGTGAATCAGATATGAGTAACACTCTGTTAGTTGCTGCCAGTTGTGAGCATTTTTTATAACTATATCATATAAAAAATAAAAAAAATTATATATATATATATATATATATATATATGCTCATTTGCAAGCGTTAAATCTTTCCCAGACGTTATTGATTGATTGATAATTTGACACATTTGCTGCCATTTTAGTCATAGGCCTTATCATACACCCGGCGCAATGCGACGCAAGGCGCTGCGCAAGTGTGTTTGTTTCAGTCCAGCGCTGTTCGCATATTCCCGTCCAGCGCCACGTCATTTAATTAGCATATGCATTTGCGCTGATTTTTGCGCCCATTTATAAATGTATATATATATGTGTCATAGTGGATAGTCATCGCATATATCATAATTTATCTATTTGCAAGCACACGAGCAGCTACGTTTCATCTCGGAGACGCGTTCTGTCTTTGCGCTTGCCAAATTCCGCCATGTAAATAGCAAATCCGTCATGGCACTAGCGCAACTGGCTCTTAAAGGGAATGGAAGATGAAACTCTGATTGGTTTATTGCACGTTACTGCCAAAAAACACCCATTACTCATTAAGAGAATAGCCACCCGTTCAGAATATGCGCTTGGGCGTGCCAACCCTTTTTTTGCAAAAGTGGATTTGGACACGCCCTGAGTGCACCTGCACCATGCTCTTTACACTTTGCGTTTAAATCGTTAAAATAGGGCCCTTAGTCTGGAGCCCAACACTTTTTGTTGTTGTTGTTGTTTTGCAGTTTAAATTTGAACAAAAATTCATGAGAATTATGGAATTCTGACTTATTTTTTATAACTGCAATATAAAAATAAAAAAAAGAAATGTGATATAAAAAGTCATAATCAGATTTTGTATTTTTATTCCGTTGTGAAAAAAAAAAAAAAAGAATCAGGGCCCGGATCCCCGATAACGCTCACTTTTAGCGTCCTAAGAAGACTCGAAAGATATATCTTACTAAAGTTGTTTATGCTCCTAAGTGTGTTCCCCAAAGTGTCCCTTAGAAAGCTTCTTAATACACTGCCTCTTACGTTCGACGTTACAAGAGAGCTGTCCCGAGTGAAGGTGCTGAATTATTTGGCATCGATGGCTCAGGAATTGATTTTCCACTTCATGCGAAGGTGCATTACAGCGTTAAGAAAGGCAACACGTTCTATGCAAAAGAAACATTCCTCAAATTATTTCAGTAACATTTATTTTAACATAGTTTAGGTTATCTGTAAAATATAGACTATAAATTATATTATCAAATGGTCAGTAATATGTTCACACGATATGTTGTGACGGTAAGATGAACCGGGTATCCCTCGCTAATCATCCACCCTCCTTATCCCATTGTGCCACTTTTGCCGCTTCTTGACATGGGTTTAACGACTTCTAAAAATTATGTAATACACTTTTATATTAATGGTAATGTACTTTACAATCAGAATTAATCTTAAATCAGCTGCAGCTGCAACGTACAAAAGGGCACCAAGCTTCTCGTCAGAGGAACCTTGCAACCAGGTCGGAGATCACACTCGTATGGTCCACTATAACCTGCATGTTTATGTTAGGGATGGGCGATATCACATTTTTTTCCATGTGATACGATACCGATACTTTTTGTTACAATTTTAACGATACCGATACCGATACTGCTTGTAACACTGCAAAATAATCTTAATTTTATATATATATATATATATATATATATATATATATATATATATATATATATATATATATATATATATATATATATATATATATTAGTGGTGGGCCGTTAGCGAGACTCTTATCGGGCGATAAAAAAATATCGCCGTTAATCTATTCTCAAAGTTGGGTTGGGAGCTGGGTCTATACTAACCAAGCTATGATGACTTTCACCTTGATATTTTATATAACTGACTCGCTGAGGCCAGCCTAAAAAGATGCTCAGGACAGTTGACGGGCCACTGCTGCCCATCGTCACGAAAGCTTATCTTTCTCACGTGTTGTTAAGCCGTACCACTTGTCGATTTAAACATTAAAGCTTCCAAAAACTAGATGCGGAAAAGCTGAACAGAGTAGCGCGTGCCGTTAGGTGCGCACGAGAAAGAGAGCCGCATATCACGGACAGCGAAACTGAACCGAGCTCTCTTCTGTTCAGGTCTCACACAGAGAAAGGCGTCTCAAAACACTAGAACATCGAATTTGCTTATTTTTGCTCTTGTGCCGAAAAATACAAAATATGTCAAAATATCCACCTTGGAAATTATGCTTGAAAAAACTGTCAGTTATTTCTTAAGTGAAAGTAAACAGTTGAGGAAAAAAATGGGATGTGTGTTATAGATGTTTCAACGGCATCAACATAAACCAACGTTAATGCGCGTGAGCGCTTTTGTGGACCTAACTTAACTTCCGGTAGACTCCAAATAGAATCAATAACAACAGCCAAATCCCTCTAGAGTAGATATTTTTTGATAACAAACAAAATGTGTTTTCTTTGTGGATCAGGCGGACTTAATGAAAATGCTAATTCATTATTTGCCAGCAGGAGATGTTTTAAAGCGCGAGATATAGAGGTTTCCCCAGTAACAGCTGTAAACGAAGCAGAGCTGGTACGCTCACACGCTGCTTTATCACGCATATAACATGCAAATCTTCTTTCAGAAATACAGCGATATAAAAACACCCGTGCCTCGTTTTGATATTTAAACATAAATGTAAGGAATTATTATTAAACGTGCAGTACGTTATGTAATGTTACGTTACTCATGTTTATTTAACGAAGCCTTTTTGAAAATCAATCCGTTTTAAAATTGTGGCGAGTCTCCAAAAATAAATAAATGTATGGGAAACACATCCTGCAGCACATCCACCTGAGCCCAACTTCAGTCTACTCATCACCTTGGCTTTAACTGCGTTTGTAGATGGCACCGCAGCCAGACCGATATACACAACACAGACCGGAAGTTAACTTAGGTCCAGGCGCGTGCGCCCGATGAAACCGTCTATAGTTAAAATGTCAACTATAGACGGTTTCATCGGGCGCACGCGTCTGGACCTAAGTTAACACCATATTCTGATACCACATAAAGTCAACTTCATAAATAGGCCTGTATCTATTGCGAACATATTTTATTATTAGTCTTAAAATGTCCATAACATAAAATCATTGTTGAGCCACAACATTGCCAACATACCATACCTGATTTCATAAAGACTGCTGCACAGTGGAGGCAACTAGCGTCGTGAGCTGAAACAACGCTAAGAGAGAGCTTACGAATGGTCCAGACCAACCTTACGAAAGTGTGACTTACAGAAGATATGCTTAGCGTACGAACGTGTCTGGAATCATGCCATAACGTTTAGAGAGAGGTTAAGGAATATGTTTAGAACTACTTAGCAATAAGACCTTTTGGGGAACTGGGCCCAGAATTGTGATAAGTAAACTCAGAATTTAAAACATAAAACTTGCAAGGTCAGATTTCTAAGGAGAAAATTCAGAATTCCGAGAGTTTATAACTTAATTATTATATACAAAAAACAAAACCAAGTTTTTTTTAAAAAATTATATAATGTTGTATGTTTTTAAACTTTTTGTTTATTTTTAACTTTATTTAATTTATTCATTCATTTTTAGAGGTGTTGATAATAGTAAAAGTAAATCGGAAGCATTTAAGGATCTGGAGCTCTGCATTTTACAGCACACATTTTCTCATGTATTCCCTTTAAACAAATTTAGGCTACCATATCTACACAGAAATGCAATAAAACGCCACTGCCCTGCTATCAAGCCCTAAGAAACAGGCTACAAGCGAAAGATGGTAAATGAGTGTAAGGAAGGACATATTAGGGCAACAGCTTGATCTATGACTCTCTATCCCTGTCTTATCACTGAAGGTATATTCTCTCATTGCATGTAAGTTGGTATAAAGGCAGGGAAGCAGTGATTCGGTCAGAGAAGATATGGAGAGAGGAAGTGTTGCCAAAAGAAGTGATTTTCTCCTGGAGATCCCTGCGTTTGATTAGCCGAGTCATTTCAAGCATATCTTCAGATCTTCTCTCAAGGACAAGCCAACACTCTGGGGAGCTGAAATGTGCATGCATCGAACAAACCCGACTGAGTCATAATATTTGCCAACGATGATAAGAGGGTCTAGATAAAATTCTTAAAAATAATTTCCTCCTTATTTGTGCAAAGGGCATCGGCTGGTTTTAATTGCTGCGATATAATGTCCAAGCGAGCACATCAGGAAAGAATGCTGGCCGCTTGCGTACTGAATTCGTTGAGCTGAGTATGAGTTCATGAAAAGCTTATGAGAGTGCTCTGTATTACTCTTGAAATTTAGATGGAGATGTAGTGTTTAGAATAAATAGAAAATAATTCATCCATAACTACAAAACTGTATGTAAACCCATTAACATCTTTGAGTAAATAAATATTTGAGGCTTCACAGTTGTGTCTTGTTGTGAGTTTAGAAATTGTTACTTTTTATGTATATTTATATGTATATAAACTGTATTATCATTTGTATTCATTTTAATAATAGAAACGCTGTTCTTTAGTTTTTTTTTCACTCATCATGATTCAGCTTTGCCATCACAGGAATTAATTACATTTTAAAACAGTTATTTTGAACTGCAAACATATTTGACAATGTTACTTTATTTTTGATCTGATAAAGGTAGCTTCAGCAGTCTTATGATATTGCATTGTATATTGTATCTCAAAATTATTAATTAATTTTTTCACAACTTTGACTTAAAAAAAAAAACCATCTCCCCACATTTGTTTATTTATACCTTGTCAAAAAGAGAAGTCTTTTTTCTTGACATTTTTATACAGATGTTTGCTTATAATGCACAATTATAACAATTATGTATCTAAAACTGAATTTTCATCAAAAGACATGGGATTTTACTTTGAACACAAAAACCTGCTCAAAAAATTAGATTTGTTGACACCAGCATCTTGACGTGTGCATTCACCCATTATTGACAACAGTACAGCAGCTGTAGCTCATGCAGTTAACCTCCGTGACCGAGAGGGTACAGATGGCATTGCCTGTTGACAGTTGCGCATCAATATTCTCGCCTAGTTTTGATTAACTCCTCTTCCCCTGTTTGCATGTATCCAGAAATGTCAAAAAATGTCAAGGAAATGTCAAGGGCTGGATTTGTCAGGCCACACTTCTGGTTGAGCACTGGTCTGCTCTCATCATTCCCAGTTTTCCGAAGTGTACTGGGACCTTCAACAGCCCTGAAAATGACAATATCACACTCATCTCATCTGAGGTATCAGAATCTCTATATATGTTGAATAAAAGTATCCTGAATGCAAAGGCCTTTGATTAACCCCATCTAATCAATAAAAAAGTGAAACATGACATGTTTCGTGGCACATATATAACTAGTCTGAGTTTCTAAAACAAGATAAAACTCACATGACCTGAAATAAGCTGATGTAAGCGATGTACAGTCACCCCAGTGAACATTTCTGAAGAAATGAGCTGGAGAATTTGCTAAATATGAGTAAGTAAGAAACGGGGTCGTGCTCAACATGTGCCATGTGGTGATTTGTATCATTAGGGCAGAATATGTAAGAGGAGGGCAGTGACATAGCATACGAAAGGCACGATTGATTTTCCTGCCGCCTCTGTCTGCCTCAGGTAACTAGGCTAACATGATGAACTAGTCTCTCTATTTTCCCACCAGCCTTCATTGCTCTAGTTAGCATGAATCCCACATGCAAGAGCATTCTGGTCAAACCCAATACATTTTATTAAAAAATAAAATAAGTGCGAGGGATGAGAGTTCCTGGCTGTATCTGTGGATAATTGAATCTGGAGGTTTGCTTACTGAACTTATCCTCTATATAGTATAATTCACTAATATATTTAATAGATTAATAATATTCTTTTTTATTGATCAGCACATAAATATGGCCAAAATGGATCTACAGTACAAAGAGTAAACCTAAAATAATTAGAAACATTTTAATCATAGATGTATCACACTGTGTCTATTACTGGATCATTACTGCCTGACTGTCTTCAGTGATCTTAATCTTTCAAAGGGGGAAAAAAGGTTTTCTTCAAAAACATACTCACATGGCTAATTAAAAAAATGCAGACCTAGATTAAACAGATCTAACAACAACACTGGGCTCATGGGAACTTCACTGATACTACCCTGTGGAAACATTTGCAAATGTAAAAGACGACAGATATGTTACAAACCCCAGAAATACTATTTCAATTTTCCCTAGTTATGTGATATTTTCATCAAGATTGGAACAGGATTATTCTTCCATAACTTTTATATTTTGTTGCAAAAAATCAAATACAATACCTCAGGCTTTTGAGAAATGTTATGCGGTCATGTGTTCAATAAAAAACAACAGAGATTTGATTATGTATCAAAGCATTTAAATATAAGTCATATGATTAGGAGCTACAGAGTGACAACTGATATTTATATGCATTTTATTTTAGTATTTTAGCTACTACTATGCTATTTGTAATGAGTTTTATTGGTTTTGTCTCATCGCATCGGGCATGGCATCACAATATGGTAAGGGGCATAACATTTCCATCACAATCTTGAGGCATTCAGCCAATCACAATGCACTGGATAGCTGGCATACACCTCGCTTTTCAGAACGATGAGCTTTGTAAAAAACAATGCATGCATTTCGGAAAGATAGAGGAGAAACGATAATGGACAGTATGTGGAAAATAATGTGTTTTTTATCCTTAAACTGCATAAAAACATTTCATTACACCAAATACACAAAATTACGCTCTTTTTTTTGCAACGTCATATGACCCCATTAAATATATTTAAACAGAATTGTAATACTATTACACTATTATTGTTTTTATTCACATTTTTAAAAAATCTTACAGATTTAAAATTTACATATTATAAAATTTAAATGAATCACTTACCCCATGCTGTTCCATATGGAGGGACTATTGGGTCAGGTCATAAACTGAAAGTCTAAAACTAAAAGTCTGGCCAGCCGCCAGTCGCCAGTATTTGGGCCACGCCTCCTAATATGCATACACTCTTCAATCCTCAAATGCCCAATCTTCAAACACCCAATCCTAAACCCCCAAATCCTCCATCCTAAATGGCTAAATGATTAAATGCCCAATCCTAAATACCAAATTCCCAATCCTAAATCTCCAAATGCCCAATCCTAAATCCTAAATGGCTAAATGACCAAATGCCTGACCCTAAATAGAAAATGCCCAATCCGAAATACAAAATGCCCTATCCTAAATACCAAATGCCCAATCCTAAATACCAAATTAATTTTCGACATGGACTTTAAGTTTCAAATTTAGATTTTTAGTTTTGGTTTAAGACTTTTAGTTTTTGACTTTTAGTTTATAATCTGACCCAATAATCCCTCCATAATAATCCCTCCATAGTTCCAAACCTGTAAGACCTTTGTTCATCTTCGGAATACAAATTAAGATATTTCTTTTTAAGAACGAGAATACTTTTAGTATCCAAAGAACTGAAGAACTCAAAGAGCCTTGAACTCTCAGGTTTCATCAAAAATATCTTAATATGTGTTCCAAAGATGAACAAAGGTCTGGATCTTCCTGATCAAGAATACGGACATGTAATAGGCGGAAGCGATCAGAAACAGAGCCAGGAACAGGGGACAGAGAGAGCCTTGGCTGCATTTGATTTATGTAATGGTTTGAAAGAATGGACAGGAAACAGAGGCGGCCTCTAAACGCTGAAGGGATGCGGCGCGACAGTAGGCAACTTCTGGCATGAGCTCACTGACCTCACTTGACCACATCAGCTCCTTTGCGTCTTCCTGTATATCATTACCCAATTGCGACGCAACAAAAACTGACAGACCTCTCCTTCCCTGCCTGCCGCTCTCTGTGTGTACACTATAAAATGTCACGTCTATCGCCGACCACCGCGGCGCACTGGAGTGAATTTACTGCCTCAACACAGTCCCTTGTGTTTGTGTTCTTCCTCTCTTCCCTGACCTTCTTTACTGATGAATATGTATGGCCAGGTCCGTTCCTCAACAACAGCTCGTGTGCCGGGCACTGGGGCAACGGAGAATACTAAAATCAGATCAATCACTGGCAGTGTCAGTGCAAACACACCACACACTCCATCTACTCGGTCTAGCTGGAAACGTTGGAAGGCAGAGAAAGAATATTACACGCTAAAGAATTAGGCTACAAACCAGCTGATGACACGCTATATGGTAACAATTTTCCAATTGGATGACACGTGGTGCTGGTCAGGGAGTGTGTACTGTATATGAGCATGTGGCAGAAGGAAGGCTAATTGTCTCCTCTGGGAAGAGCAGAACAGGGCAGAAATGCTCCACTGTGAAGACAGGCCAGCTAACTTTGATGCACTAGCAAAAAGGACCTAGAAACTAGAAAACAACCAATCAGTCAGCAAGAAAAAAATAAAAGAAAATGTTGTTGGACAAGACAACTGTATTAACTTTAGTAAAGGTAAAATGTGTTTCTGTGCACTAAAGCGGTTGCAAAAGCAATAACTTTTAAAACAGATTCCCAAACAATCAGCCTGTCATCTATTTTTCAGAAAACATCATGCACAGTAGTGAAAACAATAACTAAATGAAAACAGTGGCACTAAACAAGTAAAAACATAGGGGCGAAAAACTGAAACTAAAATGACTCCAAAACCAGCTGAAATGTAATAAAATATCCAACCACCGATTTTTATTTTAATTTAATATTTTTTGTTTATGCGTATGTTATATATTAGAAAACTTACACCTTTTCAACCTGCCTGCATTAAATTAAAATGCAACAAGATACCAATAACACTACACTGAGAAATGTAAAACATTTGTACATGATACCTGATTGAAAATAAATTTTGGCAGCCCTAAAATATAAAAACTAAAATTTAAACTAATTAACTGTGCTGCGAAAAAAGAAAGAAAAAAAAAAAGAATACAGATAACTCATAAATTATATTTGCAACAGAACAAACCAAGATAAATAAGAAAAGAAAAATTATACAAACAAATCATAAATGATACTTAAATGATAATAGTTTTTAAAAGCTACCACTTTGACTTTGACAGCCCTACATAAAATGAACAACTTTTTGTAAATAAAAGTTTATTGGAGTATGTTTAACAAGTAAATACTATTTCTGTTTTTATACTTCAAAACATCATGTTTAAATCAGTTTGTCACTTTGCATTTCTTTGTAATTTGTGAAATTTACTAGCAATTTCTGATTTAATTTTTTTTTCTGCACCAAATGGTTTTGTGTCTGAAACCTACAAACTCTAGAAAAAATATACTAAACAATATTTTCTTCATCATATTAGATGAAGTGAAAAGTTAAAATACGATAAAAATAAAAAAGTATAATAAATGCTAGTCCTTCCCCAAACTCAAAACATTACTGTGGTTCAGAAATCATCTGAACAAGTGCTTAATTACTATTGGTCTTGCAATCTTTTGTGAATTTTTGTGCACAATCACTTTATGATGTTGAGGTCATACAATGTAAGTATTTGGAGCGGTTGTTTGCGTGAATGTGAAGTTGCAATCAGCAACGATGAGGTCCATAATCAATCCCCTCTCTCTTGGGCAGATATCCTACCAGCCATCAGCCAATAAGCCAAGGTCTCACACAGAGAAAAATCAATACACACACTCATACACTCAGCAGCTGAAGAGCCATTCTGCCCAGTCTGCTCTGATGAGGACTCCGAGCCACTGGAAGCTGTGTAAAGAAGCCTGCTTTTAAAAGATGGGACTGCTAGAAACAGATGGACAGCCTGATAAAGAGAGCTCATTAAAGTCAAGTAATGGTTGTCAATAAAAGCATTTGAGATGATGAATTTATTCTTCACACAATGTTGTTAGCAGTGTAAAGCATGTCTCACACAGAAATTCAAGAAAATTCATTTTCAGTCAGTGTTTCTTTTTCATGCCAGACTTGAATCTAGGGTTTGAGCAGTGTTGTTATTAATTAAACTAAATTAATTATAAATGATATGCATGATTAAAATGGCTTTTGGTAATTAAAATAAAGCTGAAACAAAATTACTTTTTTTTAATAAGTTTAAACTACGGGATTAAAATAACTAAAAAGGAAAATAAATAAATAAATAAATCTATATAAAATAGTAACAAAACAAACGAAATGGCAAAAACATTTAACTAAATTACTAAAAGTACCTAAAAAATGTGGTATTAATAAATTATTAAAAATATTAAAACTGACTGAAAATGTACAAATAAAAGCCAATTTAAAATATTACTAAATACTATAATAGTATATAAATAAAACCAAGCTAAAATAACACAGGGTTTGAGTTCATTTAAATCTATGGTTTTAATTTTGCACTTGAATCTGTGCTTTTAAATCTCGCGTTTGTTCATTAGGTTTGATTATTTTATTAATTTATTATATTCACTATATATTCTTATAATTAAGAAAATACACAATGCAGATAGATAGATAGATAGATAGATAGATAGATAGATAGATAGATAGATAGATAGATAATTTTTTTCAATGAATAATAATTATATTAATGATATTTGATTTCTATTTCATACTTTAATTTCATACTTTGTAATTTCAGTAGGTTCAGTCTACAGGGCTGGCTAATGGACTGTGGGCACGGTGAGCCTCCTGTGGCCTTATTACTCAGCTATCTTGCGAATATAAGGAGGGTTCGGAGATGAACACAAATCTCATGCAGTAATGATCTCCAAAGGGACTTTGCTCTTAGAGTCCCGGCCCTTGAGCCACATGGCAGGTATTCTTTCAAAACGGACTTAAACTAGAGAGATCTGTACCTGGAGGCCCCCTTCTAATGTGACAGGAACGGAGGTTCTTGCAACAGGTAGCCTGTCACAAAATACCTGTAAACCAAATAGCAATTGCTGCAGGGACCGCAGACACAACAAAATATGTTACCATGATGTTACCAAACTGAGGTTCCATAGGTCCCTGAACAAGCAGATACTGTGCTTCCAAAGAGCTCTTTATCACCCTAAACTGGTTGAAGGAATGAGAAAAAAATGGAAAGACAGACGAAAGCAAGGCTTTACAAACTCCTGACAAGTCACAAAGACAGGACTCGACATAACTGGAGCAGAGCCCCCCTCATCACCTTCCTTCTCCACAAAAAATCTGCAATCGTCTGCACACAAACGCCGGGAAACGTGGCTCCCGGCAAATCCACACGCGGAGAACAGGCAGCCAAAATCAACATGTATTGACAGTAGATACGTCTGCATTAGCCTGCTTAGCACGGCCAGGGCAAATTTTCTCCCTTTTTCTCAGACAAGAGATTTGATCGTGGTGAGTTTTTTTCCTTTGTTGTCTGTTTCCTAGCATTGGGCTCTAATAGTAATGGCTGTGTCACAGCTATACGCCATCTGTACAATGCAGTGCTCATTCAGACAACACAGGAAAGATTCAGCACACTCAAGCCTGAGGAATTTTCACAATGGACTGGTACTGTAGCTCTGCAGATGGGTTAATTTTGTCTTTCTGTGTCACCCAAGGCTGGTAAAATCGCGGGGGTGGAAGAGGAAGGAGCTGTCGCGCTGAAACAGACGCATCCCTCAGCAGCTCTCAAGAAATCCTACCAACTTAAATAATGGTGTTCCCTCTCCACATATCTGAACGTCCTTATAATTAGACACGTTTGCTCAGCATGACTGCAATGCCACCTTTTTGTCCTTTTTTTTTTCTTCTTTGGCACTTTTGCATTAGCTATTTACACTGCACTGATCCCTGTAAGTCTGCAGGTGTTGTACAAGATCCTGTCATCCCACAGAGATTGCCCATTGCCTGAGAACTTGCCCTTTTTTTTTTTACTATTCGGTGCCTGATTAGAAATTATAGATAAACTATACAGTGTATTTATTCTTAATCATAAAAATTGCGTTTCAATTACATATTGCATACTATTACCAAAGCTAAAAATGTAACATTTTCCTGACCTTATTGAATATGCATTTGTTTGAGTTTCTCTTTCAGACACTGAATTGTATTGGAGGAGAGTATTAAAATGAATCACGCAATGCTATTTACTAACATTTGCGCTCATCAAATTGCTAGTATTTGCACCATTATTTAACACCCCCAAAAAAAGCACACCTTAAACTATTTTGGGCCTGTGTCATAAGTAGATTACCCTCTCCTGATGAGCATTGGCTCTGCTTATTTACTCACTCTAGCCCAAATTGTGTTATATAAACGAATGCTATTTGCTGTACCCAATAAATTGGTGTATAAAGTTATTTTTGTTTTCTTTACACACAAAAAAAGTATACTAGAAGCTTCGTAAAATTAAGGTTGAACCACTGATGTCACATGGACTATTTATGTTCTTGCTACCTTTCTGGGCCTTGGACGTGTCTGTTATGTTGCTGTCTATTCAGGGTTAGAAAGCTTTCGGATTTCAGCAAAAAATATCTTAATTTGTGTTTTGCGAAGATGAACTAAGGTCTTTCGGATTTGGAACGACATGAGGATGAGTAATTAATGACAGGATTTTCATTTTTGGATGGAATATCCATTTAAAATAGAAAAATGTTATTTCGCATTATGGTAATATTCCACAGTTCAACAATTTTTCTGTATTTGAATCAAATGAATGCAGCATTGGTGAGCACAAAGACTACTTTTAAAAACATTTGAAAAAGTTGGGCCCTAAACTTTTTCAACGGTGGTGTATGTACCTAGCGATTTTTGAATGTTTGAATGTTTTGGTGAGACTAAACTGAAAACAATGCTAGACAATTTTGAGCAGCCTTTAAATTCACATCAATGAAAATATAACAACGGCGAAGATATACGTTCATAGAAACTATTCCAATTTTCCAATTTTAGTATGCTTTTCAAATATGGTGTGAGACTCCCTAAGCAGTATATTAAAGGAATGAACAGATTAAACAGATCCCAAAAGGTTCTAGTGTGTTCATCAGGTGCACTGCATAGAATGGTTGCGGAGAAACATGTGTGATGGTTTAGAAAGCAGGTTGACACAGATCAACTGAGCCCATGAGGCAAACCTGTGAAAGGTTTAATCTCAGCGTTCCTCCTCACATTACGATGTCATTGTATTTCCATCTCCCAAGACTACAGTCTTATATAATAGGTCTAAAATGAGGCAGAACATCACAACTAGGGCAACCCTTAGAGGTTTGCCTTGCCACTGTATAATGTCTTTCAGTGCATTTCATTTACGACTGTTTTTTGATGACTGCAGTTTGCTACGTAATAATCTGAGATATCTAGCGGTCCAACAATGGAGAGATCCCACAGTGATGTTTGTGTGGCGTGACGGCAGCTCTCACTCCAGCAGCAGTCTCCTCAATTCCTGCGGGCAGGTGACTGGGAGGGCACAGGAAAAGTTCTCACACTCGTACGCAGCGGCTTTGCCATCCCGAGGAACCAGGCTGGAGAGAATAGGCAGCCTCTGATAAAAGAAACCCTCTGTGTTACCATCTGCCAACATCAGGACCTGAAAAAAAATAGAAAGATGGGGGGAAAAAGGGTAAGGGGAGAAAAAAAGAGTCATAACTGTCATCATGATGACAATTAGGTGAGATGGGGGAGCAGGAGAGCACAAGTCATATACCTTTACTCTAATGCAAAATTGATGACCCAAAGGGCTCCATATGCTTCCTTGGCTAGTAATAACCCACAATAGAGTACAAGGCAGGGTGATTATGGTGACAGTCTCATCAGTGGTTCATTTCTACAGTCTTTGTTTATATGGGACCTCTATTTCCTTGGGGGTTACAGCAAACCATGGGTAAAGTAGCTTGTATGAGATGAGATGACCCTAACATGTCCATGGTCACATTCGCACCTTCAACTTATCAACATAAAAAAATAAATAATAATAATTACTATTATCACAATATTACACCCCTGTGTGGTGTGGTCACTGACCAGGTAATAATCTCAGAAACAACAGCCACCTGAGCACTGTGTCATGACATTTTATGTTAAATAAAAATACAGTCTACGTTTGAGAATGAAACCTTAATGTTTTAAAATAAAATGTGAAAATTCTGGCAAAATGTTTTGAGAATAAAGATGTTACAACAATAAAGATGTTTTTGAGAATGTAGTCAGAATGTTACACAAACAGCCACAATGTTTTGAGATTGAAGCTGAAATGTTACACAAATAATGTTGCAATGTTTTGAAAGTGTTTATGTTCAGAGAATTAAGTTGTAAGGTTACAAGAAACATGTTTTGAGAAATAAGCTGTAATGTCACAAGAATAAAGATACAATGTTTTGAAATAATCATAAGTCAGTTAGTAAAGCTTTGAAAAATAAGTCATAATGTTGTGAGAATGAAGTTGTGATGTTTTTAGAATACAGTCAATATTCCAAGAATAAAATAATAAAATGAAGAGATTAAAGGTGTGTAAATAAATGTTAAGAATAAAGTTTGTTGTAATGTTTAAAAATAAAGTCCTAATGAGAATGAAGTAGTAATGTTTTGACAATACAGTCATAAAAATGGATGGATATGATGGATTAATGTAAATCATACTTTCTGACAAAACAAATTTTATGTAATAATGCTACAAATATATTTTCTTCATTTGGACTCTGTTCTCAAAATATTAAAACTTTGTCTTCATAATATTAAAAAGTCTATTACAAGATTATTCTCAAAAAAGTCCATGACTGTATTTGTAACATTTACATTTTTTAAATATTAAATAAAAAGCATTAAAAAGCCATTGCAGTTCTGTGCAATAAAGCTTGCGCCTTAATAATTCAATTCCATTGATCCATGCAGACAGTAGCATCACACCCCTCCCGCTCCCTCACCTCTCTCACAGGGGGGAGAGTCTGAAATAACTCAATCAGGGCCATGTCCAGTCAGGGGGGCTGACTGACACAGCAGCAGGGGAGGACACTGTTGTAGCTACACTAGATTCTTCCTCCTGCAGCAGAGAAGAAAAAAACTTTAACTGAACAATACCACAGCAGGATTGGAGACAGCGTAGAGAGAAAATCAAGAGGCTGAGCTGCCCAGTGGCCAAGAGTTACCTAAGGGGAAAGGATGAAAGAGTAAATCTACTTTTCCACAGTGAGATGATTCTACTGCCAAGCCCAAAGCTCAGTGAAATCCAGGAGGAGGGCACGGGAAAGGACTTGTGAATGTGACAGAGGTTAAGTCTTAGGACAGCTCTCGAGGCTCAGTTATGCACTCTTATGTGAATTTTTGAGAAGCATGGTTAACAACTCAACTCTGCAAAACCTGTCCCTGGACTTCTAAGCACAAAATATTGTTACTGTCTGTTTGCGAGGATCTTCTCTTTATTGCATCTCAGGGCCCCAGACAATTCTGCATCATTACTTTCCCGCTAGCAACCTGGCACGGCTTTCTGTCATATTTGTCGTGACCTCACGCGTGCTGTCTCCAGACTGACTCAAAGAACTGTGACAGTCCACTGAGGCAACATATAAAAATGACAAGCAGACAAAACATAAACTGAAAAGATGCATGAGGCCTGGGGTTAAGCAAAGACTGGACTTTCTCCCAGTTCATTTGCAAAGTTTGATGTAATATTGCAGGGTGTTTCAAACCATCCTCAAGAGTTCTCAGTTTAAAACTCCAAGCATTTTTGTGCCTAGCTAAAATAGAATTTACAGAATAAAGTTCCATAATTCTGAAGTCAATAGCTGTTTTTGTGTCAGTAGCTCTGCGTTTGGATACAAGACTAAACATTTATTTTAATTTTCTCCCAACATCTGGTACCACACAGTGGAATACTACTGTTTTTCAAGATAATGCACCTCAAAATCTACATAAATATGTGTATGTCTGCGCAAATCATTTAAATCCAGACTGCTTTGTGAATATCATGTTGTTATAGTGCTTAGCTAACATTTTAACTGTATTTGTGTGCGTACGCTATTGAAGTATTCTAATTGATGAGCGTCGCACTGGTGAGATTAGTTTGCGCCATGCTGTCCATTGGTGGCGCTAGCAAACACATCTGAGTCGACAGGTCAGTGTGACGCGAGCTCTGTAACATTGTTCCATTCCGTCCCATTTTCAGAGTGTTTGGTTTCCCGTATGTAATGTTTTCTCATATATGTCTTGTTGCTTCTAACGGCTGTTTATTGCTGTATGTATATGCAAAGCAGAGATGTACAGTATATGTCACACCCTCTTCTAGAGACCAAGTGGGAATATGCAGCTCATTTGCATTTAAGGTGACACACACCAAAACAGCTCTTTGGTGGACATGCCCCAAAAGATGTCACAATAAATGATCTGTGGGGTATTTTAAGCTGAAACTTAACAGACACATTCTGGGGACAACAAAAAAAAGATATTACATTTTGTAAAAAAGGGACAGAGTTTAGCCCCATCTTGTCCCATAACATACCTGTCTAGAAGATTCTAGCTACTTGATTAGCTGGATCAGGTGTGTTTGGAGCTAAATTATGAAAGCCAGTGGCCCTTCCAGGAGCAGAATTGAACAACCCAGGCCTTAAAAAACAAGCTCAGTATATTTTCGTTCTATTCTACAACACAAAATATATTAGTAATACCCCCTTTTACTTGCCCTGAAAACAAGCTGTTGCTAGAAAGTAACTAAACAGAGATTGTTGGGGACATTGTAATGAGAAAATGTAGTGTTTTTGTCCATTGGGAATTAATTGGATCGTTCTTGTTTGTTGTTTGTTAATTAGTTGTTGCTGTTTGCTAATTGCTGCAATCTATTTTGAGAGACAAATTGCTGGAGGGAAGACACTATTGCCCAGCCCTTGTGCCAGTGCATGGAATGGTCAATTTTGATTTAGTGACTTCTAGGTTGAACAATCTGCATCCAGCAGATGCAGATTAAGATGCTGGTGACTAAAGTGATGTTCCTTTGGTTATTTTGAAGTGAGGCAGAAGAATTCCAAGTTCTGGAAAGCTTTGAGTAAACTTGCGAAACTCAAATAGGGTCGCCATTCATGCCATTTTCGCAGGACACATCCTGGCCAGGATTTCTATATTGACTAAAATATCCAGGTTTTGGCTTTGGTTTCCTGTTTACATACTTAATGACGGTAATGATCATTTGACCAATAACCTGCAGACTTTGTACGTAAATCGACCAATTGTGGTGCGTGAGAAGGCGGAATCTACAGAGAACGGTCAAAGCGATGCAAATGCGTGTACATTTTAGTGTCGGACTGGAAAGCAGCAATGAGTTGACTGATCGGTTTATGACATCAAAGTAATGTGAGAGCGATTCAAAAGCACAAGAAGCCATTGGTCTGTTCAGCGCAAACAAAGACAAAACGTGGATTCATCTATTTTATCCGCTTTCGTCCACTTCTACATTTTTTCGCGGGGAGGGTCTATGGGTGGGTGAAGGTCTATGGATTTTTCAGATCTTTTGATGCAATGGATGAAATACATTTGCGCATTTTACAAAGGAACGCAAAATGAGATGACGGGAAAAAAAAATAAAGAGAGCAGTAGCTTTCATTCAGCTTTCATATAAATAGTCGAGACTGGTGGAGAGCATTGTGCTTGCTACGTTTAGTTTTTTGTCTCCAAATCAAACATGCCAAACAAACTCTGAGAGAATCTGCAGCTTTTGAGCAGTTATAGTTGACAGTTTTCACAGAAAAATTGCATACATGATGGCCACTTTTCTTTTTTTTTTTTTTTTTTTTTTGCTTCAGACTGTGATTCCATACATTTAGAGGATATCTTGAGCTGCAGAACGCTTATTGTTTTCATATGCCATTTGTCTCCTTGTGTGTTACTGTGTGATCCTTAGGCGATCAGTGTAAGATGCCCAGTTTTGGTTCTTTAACCATTAAAAAAAGTCAACAAGTGTATGATGCCTAGTGTTTTAAAAAAAAATTCCCTCATTAACTGCTACACATTTTCTCATTTCTGTCTGTATACTCTGACCTAGTGCCACCTTTTTTGAAAGTACTGCCCATTTTCTGACAACAGCATTAATGTTGTTTATAAACAATAAAAATAAAAAATCTTGTTACTTGATGTTTAGTCTGAGCTCTATTTTAGCCAGTAGTCTTACGTCTTTGGATTAGTCTGGTAGTGTTTTGTTCTAGAGCTGCTGGCTCTTCTGGTGTTGTTTGGATTACATCTCAGCTTCTGTGTTTTGTGCTTTTGCTACAAGCCATACCACATATGAATCTATCTCATACTCCTCTGTTTTTCTGATTCACAAATTCCCATGAGCTAAGCCATGATTCCATCCCAGCTAGCATGCACTGATATCCTTCTTCCAGACTGTCAGCTCCTACCAACTCTCACCTAAACACACACACAAAATCAGGCACAAATACACAAACAGCTGATTAGTCTGGGGAATTTCATCAGCTTCTTCTCCTGGCAGGATAGAGCCTCTCTGGAGAGCTTGAGGCTGTCAGCGCGTACAAGTGGAGCACACAGCCATTAGTCATTTAATTATCTGCCGTAAGTTTATTTCTCGCTTGGAGAGGAATGGGGCATCATGACCTCATTGATTCTGGTGTCTTCGTCTACTTCCCTCAAAGGTAAAGGCCACTGTACAGAATAAGTAGGTGGAGTGTAATCTGTTGTAAGTGTTTCTGTGACAGATACAAAGATTAAACATCAATGGGAGTTTTGATTAAACATATAAATTATTATATAATGTTGTATCTGATTAATATGTTGAATCATAAAGTTTGTTAGAATAAAGAAAGAAAGAAAAAAATGGAAGATGAAAACAGGTGTTTTAGTCAGGGAAATTGACGAAAAATAATTAATTTTACATGACAAAATATTAACTACATTTCTAACTAAACTAAGTCAAACACATACAAACACAAAACTGTCAAAATAAAGAGTTTTCAATACACATTTTTATTATAAAACAAAAATAACAATACTAATATGGGAGAGATTAAAATAATAATAACAATAATAATAATAATAATAATAATAAAAGAAATGAAATGAAATATAAATTAGAGAAGTTTAGAATTTTTGACCAAAAATATTTAAAAACAAAATCTAATACAATAACTACTAATGTGGGAGAGATCAAAACAAAAACTGTAAAAATAAATGAAATAAATAAAATGAAAACATTTTTTTAACACATTTAAAATATATTTTGACCAAAAAATGACCAAAAAAAGGATATTGGCTGATATTTGTGAGAGAGAAAAAAAGCAAAACTATCTGTAATTACGTGGACAAGGCCTAAGACCTGCTTCACTTCACAACCACAATCAGCAAAGTTACACTCAACAGTTAAGGAAGCAATGCGACAGGGAGAAGCTTCTATTTCCAGCATGGCCACAACTCAAAGTGAGGAACACTTTTTGAAAAGGGTAACCACCTAAGCAGAGAACATTTCCTTCTTTTCTATTTCTTCTGATCTACCACATGACCTCTGCAGACTCTTCCGGTCTGAGTGCCTGTGATCCTGTGGAGGATTTAATGATGTTAAGGGTTGACTATTCCTGCAAGGTTGATGCATAGGTCCGTCTACGCATACATCAAGATCAACTCGTGAGATGGTCAGAGCATCTCTGACCCTGACTAACAAGGTGTCCAGATCCCAAATGAGCAATACACAGGGCGAGCATAAACCAGACTGCGCCATTTTTAAAAACGGCTAAGCTGGCTGAAAATGAAGTACGTTGGCTTGTCCGTCTTAAACCCATTTCCTATTTAAGCACTCAGTTCTCTCTTGGGTTGCTCATTAAAGCTTGTCAGGGATTTATTCAGATGGCAAAGAAACTCTAAAGTGACAATTTCCCATGAGGTGGAGTACCTGCGGAAATACTCTCATAAGGAGGATAAAAGACTTGCAAGGTATTTTAATTGTCTGACTGTAGGCTTAGGCTAAAATCTCTCTCTGAGGTTTTTCTGGGGTGATTTCAGGTAATCGTACCATTAAGCTCTCAACTTAGTTTAGGAAAGTGAATGTGAATGGAAGTCTCTTGCACTTTGTGGGCAACAATATTATACAATTCCATCCAGAAGGTGCATATTATCAAGTTAAAAGGATTGATTTGGAAAGCGATATACAAAAAATGTTTTGGTTTTTTTTTCTATGCTTTCGGAGGAAGTAACTGTAC
Organism: Carassius auratus; assembly: GCF_003368295.1. Classification (NCBI taxonomy): domain Eukaryota; kingdom Metazoa; phylum Chordata; class Actinopteri; order Cypriniformes; family Cyprinidae; genus Carassius; species Carassius auratus. The sequence continues at coordinate 3,377,560 of NC_039254.1, forward strand.
CAAATGAATTTGATTAATTACTTCTAAAAGCTTCTGTTGGACTTTTCACACCTGCTTCAGAGCATGTCCAAACAAAAAAAACGGCTTCTGAGGAAACGAGACAGACTAAAGTAAATCATTTCTCATCATGATGATGATTAACATGGACAAAGACCTTGTTTAATCTGAGTGCAGTTGAGTTAAGGAAGATGGACAAAGACTCAGATAGACTAAAACATCACATTCCCTCAGGAGCCATCTCTCTCATGGCCGGCCACAAGGTTATTTATTTCATAGACTTGTGTCGTCTAGTGTGTTAAATACAGAGAGCTGCTCTCTGCTCTGAGATCAGGACAAAAAAACTACTGAAAACAGACTGTAACTACTAATTATAGTCATAATGTGCAATAAGATTTTGAAATCAACCTTAAATTGTTCCCTTTGTTTAAATTTGGCACGAAACAACACATTTATTTTATACTAAGCAGTTCAAATCTATGGACATACTTACAGACATATCGCTCGAGACTCAAAATTGGAATTATATAGTATATAATTATTTTTCATTAGGGAAGTTTAGTTTATACACGAACAACATCCAATCATGCTTAAGTTCAAGGGTTTTTAAATGTTTAAATGCCCAGAACCCCAAAATATGGTGACCTCCCTGCAAAATTTTTCACCAAATAAACAAATAATTAAATAAATATAAATGTAAATAAATGAAATGACCGAATCTATCTATCTGTATAATGTTCATGCTCTGTGAGATATGGCAATTTGTTTACAAGCAATTAATTAACTGTCACTTTATTGTATATGTATACATTTATACACAGTATGAACAATTATCTTTCTTTCTTACCATCTTTAACTGTCAAAAGAACACAATTAATACAATCAATCTCATGATTTATGACTTAAGAGAGTAGAACGGAACAATATTAATAATAACAAATTCTCTAAATGTGTTTAAATTAGAAAAAACCATAATATATATACTCAATAATAAATGGCTTCTCACAAGCCAGAATTTTGCTTTCAGGAAGTGTTTCTAAACACAAAATCTGTGTGACAGACGTAACGGAAAGTGTTGCTGAGTGTGCGTGGGTGTGTTTTAGCATCTCCCCTGAAGAAGAAGATGCAGACTTCAGAGATGGGACCAAGTCACACATGTGCAAGTCTCAAGTAAGTCTCAAGTCTTAACCTTCAAGTCTCAAGTAAGTCCCAAGTATTTTTTTCTTGGGCAAGTCAAGTCAAGTCAAGTCACAAGCTATGTCAAGTCAAGTCCAAGTCAAGTCACCTTAATATTGTTATTTTACCTGCAGAATCTGATCTTAATAAAGTTAAAAGACAAGATATAAGTAACTGTCAGTAAATTAAAATAATTTGGATTTGCATTGTAAATACTCATGTTCAGTAAAATACATCATTGAATCAAACAAAATTGTAACTTCCTAAAATTATTTATTTTTCACTTCTGCCAACAGTGTTTGAAATATTATATATGGAATTATATACATAACAAAAAAGTGTGAAACAACCGAAAATATGTAATATTCTTGGTTCTTCAAAGTAGCCACTTTTTGTTTTGATTACTGCTTTGCACACTCTTGGCATTCTCTTGATGAGCTTCAAGAGGTAGTCTCCTGAAATGGTCTTCCAACAGTCTTGAAGGAGTTCACCGAGAGATGCTTAGCACTTGTTGGCCCTTTTGCCTTCTGTCTTCTGCCTAAACCATCTCGATTGGGTTCAGGTCCGGTGACTGTGGAGGCCTGGTGCAGCACCCCATCACTCTCCTTCTTGGTCAAATAGCCCTTGATGCCTTCAGTGTGACTCTACAATTTTCATAGTCATGAAAATAAAGAAAACTCTTTGAATGAGAAGGTGTGTCCAAACTTTTGGTCTGTACTGTATATATATATATATATATATATATATATATATATATATATATATATATATATATATATATATATATATATATATATATATATATATATTTATATATATATATATGTAATATGCACTTCTCATGATTGGGTAATCGCGGCAGCTACATTTGTTTTTCTGATTAATTGTTTTGCTCTATGAGAAAGACAAGGTAACAAAATATTCGGGGCTTATGTTATGCCCCCTTAGCCCAGCCCTAGCGCCGCCCGTGGAATGCGTTTTTTTGACGGCCTGCTAGCGGATCATTAGGGGCCGTTCACATCACGTCTTTTGCGCGCGCAAGTTCGTTATTTCCAATGTAGGCGCGCGGTATGCGCGCTCATAATGGAAGCAACGCGCTCACGAAGCGCACCGCATCGAGTTAAAAACATCTAAACTTTTCAGAGAGCCGCAAGCGCACCGCAGGTCATGTGACAATAACTAACCAATCAGCTTCATCCTTTCCCGTATCAACGTTGAAAGCTCAGCTAACATGAAGGAACAGCTGTTCATAGCTATATATGGATTGCCATTTTGAAATGAATTTAGTAGCAGAGCTACTGCGAGCGATTTATAGTGCTGCAAATCCATTTATCCTTTGCTGAAATTTCTACGTCTTCATTGAGAGAGAGCGTGTCATGGATGCTTAGCAACGACAGACGCCCCAGGAGCACTTCTGCCCGAGCGCTTTGGAAAGAAGGAGAAAGCGGCGCGACTAGCGTTTTCCACGCGTTTTTAGTCGCGAACTACTGAAGACAAATACGATGACCCTCGGTACCTCTCAGGCTGACGTGTTGATGTGATGTGATATCTGATTTAAGTGGGCGTGGTGTGTGTAAGGTAGAGAGGGCATGACTGATGATAGTGTCCTGATCCAGTCACGACGCTATTCTCAGCCTGCGCTCCAGCTGAGTAATCAACTTTATTTAAAAAAATAATTTATATATTTTATATTCAAACTGAAAACATGATTTGATTAACACTCAAGTCATTCAAGTCATCGTGTCTCAAGTCAAGTCAAGTCCCGAGTCTTTAACTTCCAAGTCCAAGTCAAGTCTCAAGTCCTAAAAATAGCGACTCGAGTCGACTCGAGTCCAAGTCACCAAGTCACAAGTCCCCATGTCTGGCAGACTTAGACTGTTCATTAGACATGAGTGATGGTGATGATGATGATGTGTGACCTGACTTCGGGAATATGAGACAGGAGATTAGCTGACATTAATTATTATCATAAAGACAAAGAGAATTCAGAGACTTCTCCAGTCTCTTACAGAAAATCAGAAATGTGACATTTCTTTAAATAATGTTCTGGTACAGCATATAACTACTCCACAATTAAGTTTTCTAAGATCTACTATAACCCACCATTGTGTTGTTTCAGAGTTTCTAAGGCTTTTAGAAACCTGTGCTTTGTACTCATTCGTTCTTGCTGGGTTGCCTCGGGACCTCTCTGGCTCGTGTGATGTCTCAGCGGCCTTGTTAGGGATTCAGGACCATTTGTCTCAGTAATCAGACAAAGTCTAGAACTCTTTGCAGTGCAAAGGCGCATGCTCTACCGTACTGCCGAAATCCCACCTCTGATGAACACTAAAAAATATTAGCACTTAAAAGGTTCCAGTCTCCCCTGTACTTAGAGGAATAATTGTATGAAAACCACATCCATGGATTGCAGTTATAATTAAATACACTTTTAAACTGCTGGGCAACAGTACAACTGGACAGCGTTAATATGTGCTTATGCATTTGGGTGGACTAAATTGATTTCAGAACAGACTTTCTATGAGCAGGATTGAAGTGAGCAGCTGGTTGCCATCATCAGGGATATTGAGCGGCTGTTCTAATGCCTCGTATTCTATTGTAACAAGCCCCATGAGGATCTACAGCCCTACCGTACCACCTTTATAATCAACATGGGTTTTAGCCTAATTAAAGTACGGATAAATTTATTCCAACAATTTTAATCGTGCCTGCAGATCACAACGGCTGGGATTAATTGATTTCAAAAAGTGTGTTGAATTCAAGTGTCCATCTAGCAAATTTGAATTAAATAAGAAAGAATAGGTGAGACTGCAAAAGCAGGAGAAACTTCTGCAGTGCATTCCCCACAATTAAACTCTGCGCCCCAAAATAAAGGAACCGATGAAACTATAATTGGATTTAAATTAAAAAGGATTTTCTAGTCTGGTTGGCTAATGTATCGTGAAAAATGCACTTTCGGTATGGTCCTCACAACGCACTCTCGAGCCTTTCTAGGTCTGTCTTCATAAACCTTTAATATACTTTGCACCAAATGCTCAATGAGGTTGAACACACCATTATCACATCAAAGGCATGGCGATCTGGGACACCCAATATGTACAGTGGAACGGGAATAATTCAATTTGTACAACTCACTGAAGCGTGTAGTAAGGTCTCAGGTCAGTAACAGAGAATTAGTTGCGTTTCTCAGATCACTGCCGGGCCGCACATGTTCAGAAGCTGAATCAGTTTTACATAAACTAGCATCCACCGTTTTAAACAGTTGTGCACCATTAAGAAGAAAAATTAGGAATGGCATTTAAATTTCAGAGCAATTCCTGAATTTAAATTGATCATGTAGCAAACTGTGTGAATACTTGCAATTTGGAATAAAAAAGCAACGTTTTTTAAGATTAAAGGTTTGTTTGAAAACTTCAAACAAAAAACTAAGCCTACAACGATAAGACTGATGGATGAATGGAGAAAATGCTAGATAGATAGATAGATAGATAGATAGATAGATAGATAGATAGATAGATAGATAGATAGATAGATAGATAGATAGATAGAATCATAAAATGGAATGATGGATGGATAGAGGGAAGGATGACATAAATATAAACATTGAGCGATAAATAGAATGATGTATGAATGGATGGATAGACGGATTTTCAGTGAAGCTAAACAAACAGGTTTAATAATAGAAGGGGTGCTTACTATAAAGTGCACACAAAAGCCAGCCTCTTGCTGCAGACAGGAGACCCAGACAGTGCAACTTTAAATGATAATGCTGTTTTGATAACCCTTGGTGAGTTCAGGTTAAATCTATCACAGCTATATCTACACAAACATGCAAGGTGAGCCAGTGTCACATGGTGTAGAGTGAGAAGCAGAGCACAACGCCGCTTAAAACGCTCTCGCAATGTATGAGCAGGAAATCTCATCAGTTCCACAGTCTCCAGGCCTCAGATTCAATTTCACATATTTCACAGGAAACCAGATCGTGCCTTTAATATTTGGAAGTACTATGTGTGTGTGTGTGTGTGTGTGTGTGTGTGTGAGGAACGCTGATGCATGATCTTTCCATTGCCAGGATTTATATGACTATAATGAGTAAGAGCAAGCTCTGTTTTTCTTTGTTTATAAAGAATACCCAATGCCATGGAGACAAAGCACTGGTTCTGGCTGATTCAGTGACTTAAGATGATGGCTCTCATTACATTTAATTCATGTCCTGACTCTGCAGGTGAGAACCATTTATCCCTCTCTAATTACGTGTCTGTCTTGTTACAAATGAAAAACACAGATTAGGAAAAGAGAGAGAGAAATGTAGCTTAATCTTTCCGTGTAACTGAAAGCAGACATGTCAGCCCACCATACATGAAAGCATCCTCTCTCTGTTCATATTGGCGCAAGAATTTTCTCGACACAATTTCAGTCCTACTAAAGCAATAATTGATCTTTTTGTAAACTCTTTAGTCTGAAAGCAACCACACCAGTCTGATTTTTGCAAATTCACATCTACACTACCATAATGTGCAAAGTCGGTAGTCTCTTATGCTCGCCTAGGCTTTATTTATTTAATCAAAAAGGAAAACAGCAATATTGTAAAACATTATGCTTTCTATATTTTACAATGTTTACATTACTCCAATGCTCAGTGTCACATGAACCTTAATTTAAATAATTCAATTCATCCTTCAGAAATAACTGATTAAGCTGTTATTGTTAATATTTCTGTAGAAAGTGATAAAAAAAAATTCCGGATTCCTTGAATAGAATTTTAATCAATTTAATGCAACCTTGCTGAATAAGAGTATGAATTTCTATTAAAAAAAAAAATAAATCAATAACTTCATTTACTGACCCAAAACTTTGGAACATAAATATAAAGTGTTTGTATCTCTGCTTCATCTATCATGTACTGTATATGCATAAATTGGACTACAATTGGTCTAAGTATTGTTTGTGAAGAACCAAAAGTTGAACGAAAAAGTTGCTGTTGAGAAGCTAGATGGCTAATAATAATGGACTCCTTTGGTTTTGCATGCAAATATGCCGCAAAACACTAATATTATGCAATGATTCAGCTATGCAAAATCCTGCTGTGGGTCAATTAATGTCAGCTCATGTATTGACTACATGAACCAGCACCAACTTGCATGAACCATCTAGAACCATGCAAATCCAATCAGGTCTCTAAGCAGAATATGACATGGTAAAGCAGTAGTTTATTCATTTGTCCAAAAATAGTGATACTACTTGGATTTAAGGCATGGATAATGATTTGACTGCTGGTTCAACTCAATAACACAGAGTCATCCATTTTTCAGTACGCCCTTCTGACTTTGCAATCAACGGCCTGATGCAAGCAGATCTTTCGATCATGTCCAAGTCAATTAAACAAACAATTCAAACCAGGGTCTATCTGAGGCTTTGTCACAGCTGGGCAATGAGAAGTGTGTGTGTGAGCAGTTCCTTTATCAGTCCCTGACCAGATGAAATTCAGTGCTTTTTTTTTTTTTTTTTTGGCTTCACTAACACTAACTCATTACTTGCAGCCTCTTCTGGTTGCCGTCTTGCTGTGCCTAGACAACAGGGCCAAGTTCTTCTCTTCTTGTATCAAATCCAAGAGATATGTGAGCCCTGTTTAACGTGAATTGAACACATGTGATTGAATTTTGATCAAAAATGAAAACGGGACTGGGTTGCTGTGCTTCCAGAGATTGTACAATTTATGCTTTTAGCAGATGCTCTTGCTCCAAAACGAAAGGTAGGATTGTATTCAGGAACTACATCTGAAAGTATAGTGAAAGACAGGGAGCTTCACAGGCCTTCAGTGCCATGTTTCTTTCCTTGTGTATGTCATTATGATGGATTTGTTTGAGCTAAACTGTTCAGGGAATGAATGAGTGAGACTGATGGCGATTCATCTGTCCAGATGTGTACTTCAATTCTATCATTTTATATCACTGAATGACGCATGAAAAAGACACCCCCCCCCCATGTAACAGACATAAAGTTCACCCAAAAATGAAAATACTAGCATTATTAAAGGAGTCATAGGATGCTTTTTAAAGATCATTATTTTCTGTATGTGGTGTAACAGAATATGTTGACAAAATTGTCGTCCATAAAATGCATTGCTGTTCTGTTGTAAGTAACCTTAAAGGGATAGTTCACCCAAAAATGAAAATGATGTCATTAATTACTCAGTCAGTCTACTGTTTGAGTAAATAAATTACTCCGGGATATTGGTTTGTTTGAACTCAGAGGGAGTGTCAGCCACATTAAAAAAGTTAACAGCTTAACTCATTTGTGAATTAATGCGTATTGGAGACGCGAACTGTTTCAATGATTCAGTTCGATTTGGTGAACTGGTTCAAGAAGATCCGGTTACACTGAGTGATTCGTTCACAAACCAGATATCACTAAACTGCAGTGTTTTGAACTCGCTCACAACAGACCCGGAAGAGAAGACCATGCTGAATAAAGTCGTAGTTTTTGCTATTTTTGGACCAAAATTTATTTTCGATGCTTCAAAATATTCTAACTCACCCTCTGATGTCACATGGTCTACTTTGAAGATGTTTTTATTAGATTTCTGGACATGGAAAGTATAACGTACATATGTTTTCAATAGAGAGAAAGAGAGTTCTTGGACTAAATCTAAAATATCTTAAACTGTGTTCTGAAGATGAATGGAGGTCTTACGGGTTTGGAACAACATGAGGGTTAGTCATTAATGACATATTTTCCTTTTTTTCGGTGAACTAATACTTTTAAAGATTCCTAAATGCATCTACATTCAGAAGTCCAAATAAAGTGCTTTTGCTTTCCCCTAGAAACACATAGCATCTCCCTGCTTCACGTCTAACTGCAGTTAATGAAACCACGCCTTCTTTCTTTACATGAACATTTGGGCGGCATTACGCAAATATTTCCACATAGTGATGTAGACGTGGGTCGCTTGTTTGGACAAGCCTTTTTTGGGGGCCTTGGCAGAGTCTTAACTTTGATAAAGAATATCTCTTTGGATTTGAAACTTTAGTCTTTGCAACTTTACAGATCTTCTTCATGCACCAAGAGCTTGTAACACTCCAAAGAGAAAGGAAAACTTGAAATCATATCATAACATGCTATCGTTTCTTTATTATTCAAATGTTTTTTTTGCAGGACATACTTTATGTGGTGAATTTCTTTTCTTTTTTTAAATATAACTTTTGTACCCACAGAAAAAAACACATATGTGGTTGATATGACATGAAACTGAGCAAACAAATGTTCATTATTGGATGAACTATCCTTTTAAATTCCCATAGTTAAGCAACAGTAAATGTGCTTTATTGTGACCAGACTGGCAGAGATGGATTTGCACAAATCGTTGACAGAAGCAGGATTTTCTCTGCATCAGGGGACACACACTCCAGTATCTCCGAAACACAGAAAGAAAACCATGCTTTATATTGTGCATATGGCAAGAAGGGATCATAAATAAACCAGCTAAATACTATACATCTGGCCAGGAGCAAGAGACATTACATTTCCCAAATCTATTAGGCAACTAAAACCCAAAAAAAAACCACAATATACAGATATTAAACAGCCTAGAACATTCATAACGCACTTAACTTCTATTATGCACATTTCTGAAATGGGAAGTATATAAAGGTAAACAATGTAGAACAGGGGATGGTTTTCCAATTTGGATTTGACTGAATTGGTTTAATATTAATATTTTTATACTGTTCATTTTCCCGACCTACACAGATTTGGTTATGTCAGCAGAAAATTTGTTTTAGAGGCAAATAAAGTTATTAAATCCTAACAAAAGATTATGAAAACCAAAAAACATGAACAATAAGAGGATATTAAAGTGAATAAATCTTTAAATTAAGTATTCAAACAAAATACAAACATGAATGAATGGATGCGATGTGACCTTATATTTCTCACTCACAGAGGCGTTATCATTAAGATTACAAAAGTGTATGTATGATGAGAAAGAAGATGAATGTGCCAAAGCCTTTGCCCCACCATGGAGGAACAATGTTCATAAATGATGCACCGTAAGGAGATCAAACTCAGCTTTGACACGAAATGTGACGTTCAGGGTTCATTGATGGAGTGTAAGTGTTGTACCCCTGAAAAAGGGGAGAGAATTAATCAGTCAAACTCCACGATGCTTCTCCACTGACAACTTTATGTGTAATGGAGAAACACCGCGAGTTCTCCCCCTACTGGTTGACAAGGCAGCAGCAATCGATCGCAGAATTGTTGGACTAAACTAATTGATCACTGATTATCACAAAACTACTTAAACAACATATTTACACTGTATTAACCTTTTTAAATGAATTCAATTATAATAACACAGACATATATATTTCACTCTGTCACACACTCCCCTACAAAATAAATGTCGTCTCGACATTATCTTTCGTTAACACAAGAGTCTTTTAGTCCCATTTGTGTTTCACACAAATTTTATATTGTCAGAGTTTAACAGTCCATGGACTAAGTACTTCACTTTTAAAGCAACAGCTTATGACAAGAACAGTCCATTCAAAGTGCAAAAATTTAAAGAGGCATGGAATAAAAGTCCATATTTCCTTTGGCTTTCCTGAGTCCAACAGCCTATCCAGGACTACAGTCCAAAAGGCAAACACTCCATAGTATTCTCAAAATTTCAAAGTTCAAAGACTGTTAAAGCAGATATTCCTCAGAAATAAAACAGTCAATGTTCTGTTTTCCAGCATTTAAATGTTCCTAAGACAAAACAGTCCATCAGTTCTCTAGATGTCAAACTGTATTAATGCAAAGAAACTCAAGATTTCACTCAAGTTCACAGTCTCAATGCACATTTAAGAGTTCATGGCCCCTCATTAGTGGACTCCATAGACAAAAGGAAAATGACAGTATTGCTGAACAGGGGGCAACAAGGTCGACAGTCCATGAGCAGACACATACGGTATGTGCTGTTGCGATGTCGGCAAGATTGCATTTAATTGTCTGACATTATAAGTAGGTACACCCAAATTATTATAGGTAAATACTCTTGGTGGGCGTCTTTCTCTCCTAGAGAGCTTGTAAGTTTGCTCCTCTTGACCCTCTTGGTCACTTTCAGCAGATGGCGTGGAAGCAGGAAGGTGTTCATCAGCAGGTAAGTTGATCTCTTGTTCTTGGTCACTCTCCATGGATGACAGTGAAGCAGGAACTTGTTTCAGGGCCTCATTTGGATACTCATCAGACTCTGTGGTAGGTAGTGGTTCAAAATTTTCAGATTCAATAACATGATTTGGTTGAAGTACTGCTGGTGGTACGTAATGGAAGTCTAATTCCTCTTCACTCTCCTCATCAGATTCAACCTGGCTGATTTGAGGCTTCTTCAGTTCTCGTTTCCTTTCAGTCTTTGAAGGCGGAGCAGTTTCAAAAGGTAAGTGGTCGCAAGGCATTAATACGTTGCGATGGAGGACTCTGGATCTTCCCTTTCCCTTTTCTGGCTTAACTTCATAAATTGGAAGCTCGCCACCCATCTGTCGCACAACTACATGGATGCTGTCTTCCCAGAAATTACGAATTTTACCAGGGCCTCCCCGCGGTGTTAAGTTCTTTACCAGAACACGATCACCTGGCTGCAATGTGGTGCTCCTCACCTTTTTGTCAAAATTCTTTTTGCTCCTTTCAGCTCCTTTTGCACTCTCTTGCAATTTTATATGCCTCTTCCATTCCATGTTTCCATTTCTCCACATACTCTTTCTGATTAGAGGTAGGAGCTTCTGAATCCAGTCCAAACAACATGTCGACAGGCAGTCTTGGAGACCTTCCATATAATAGGTAAAAAGGAGAAAACCCTGTGACTTCTGAGCGGGTACAATTGTAAGCATACAGCAACTTATTTAGAGAGTCTTTCCAGTTTGATTTTTGAATTTCTGTGAGCGTTCTTAGCATTTGTAACAGTGTCCTGTTAAAACGTTCGGCTTGGCCATTGCCTTGCGGGTGATATGGGGTCGTTCTGGAGCCTGTGATGTTACAGTATTTTTGGAGCTGTTCAAACAACTGATTCTCGAATTCTCCACCTTGATCATGATGGATGCGGGAAGGAAAACCAAATTTTAAGGCAAAATCATTGAATATGCGATCTGCAGCTGTTTTACCTGACTTGGATGTCGTGGCATATGCTTGGGCAAATCGAGTGAAATTATCTACTATCACAAGGATGTACTCAAAACCTCCTTTGCAACGGTCTAGATGAAGAAAGTCAATTGAAATAAATTCAAATGGCTGGGTCGAAACCATGTTTGTTAATGGAGCTCTTGTCTCATGACAAGGCTTTTTCTGCTTTAGACATCTGCATGTTTTTGTGACATAATACTCAATGTCTGCCTGCATATGTGGCCAAAAGAAACGTTCCCGGATGAGTGAAAGAGTACGATCTGTACCTTGATGGCCCATTTCATCGTGAAGCTCTCGCAAGACTGTTACTTTGTATTTCTCCGGCAGGACCAATTGTGTGCGTGTGGAAGTGGTTCGGCAGAGGATACCATCCTGATTAATGGCAAGTTTTCCCCATTCACGAAACAGACATTTTGTTTTTAAACTGTATGTTCTAAGTTCTCTCACTTTTGGTTTTGTACCAGACAATTTGCATTCATATACAGGACTGATATCCTGGTCATTCATTTGATCATCTTTTATTACATTTGCAGACAAAGGGGTAATTGTTGGAACTGCTGGACAGGACTGAATAGATAAACAGTTGGTCAAGACTGACCATGGGATGCTGGGTCCTTCTTGAGCTTCTACAGCCTGAATGGTAGCACCTATTATGTCGGATGACAACTCCTCAGAGCACTGTTTCATCATAGTACCTATTTCGAGGGGCAATCGGGACAGTGTATCCGCGTCAATATTTTCACGACCTGGGCGATATCTGATTGTGAAGTGGAAATCTGCCAATTCAGCGACCCATCTGAAACCGGTAGCATTCAATTTGGCCGTTGACAGGACATATGTAAGGGGATTGTTGTCACTATATACAGTAAAAGTTGGCGCATAATACAAATAATCACGAAATTTTTCAGTGATTGACCACTTTAAAGCAAGAAATTCAAGCTTGCCTGAGTGTAGGTGGTAGTTTTTCTCAGCAGCCGTTAGAGTGCGGGATCCGTAAGCTATTACACGAAGTTTCTCACTTTGTTTCTGGTATAATACTGCACCTAACCCTTGAGCTGACGCGTCTGTATGCAGTATAAAAGGCTGTGAAAAGTCAGGAAAAGCTAGTACGGGGGGCTGTAGCAGACAATCAATTAGCTGTTCCAGAGTGCTCTGATGATGTTCAGTCCAGTTAATGGGCTTACTCGATGGAACACCAGTTCTAATGCGTTTTGTCTTTGATTGTCTCGGACTCATTTTCAGGTGAGCATTATCTTCTGGAGTACTTTTTAACAGGTCATATAAAGGGCTAGCTATTCGAGAGAAATCTTTAATGTACTGTCTGTAGTAGCTAAGCAGACCAAGAATTTTCCTCAGCTCACCCACGTTCTTTGGTTGTTTGGCTTTCAGGGCTCTGACAGCTTCTGTATCTGCCGGATCAACTTTACTTCCCTCTGCAGAGACGATCCTACCCAGGTAGCGGACTTCAGGTTTGAAAAACTCACACTTGCTCGGTTTAAGTTTGATACCATGTTGTCTAAGCCTCTGCAATACTTTCCTCACATCCTGGACGTGGTTCTCAAAGGTTTTACTAAACACCAAGGTGTCATCGAGGTATGGAATGCAGATCTCATCCCTCAAGCCATCTAAACACTCCTCCATACATCGCTGGAAGGCTGCGGGAGCATTCATCAGCCCGAAAGGAATACGAACCCATTCATACAGGCCCCAGGGTGTCACAAACGCTGTTAGGTGCTTACTTTCCTTTGACATGAACCCCTGGTGGTAGGCCTTTCCTTGATCTAGTGAAGAGAACCAGGAATTACCTCCTAGGCTGTCCATAATGTCTTGTACCCTTGGGATTGGTTGTCTGTCCGGATGAGTCTTTCTGTTTAGATCCCTATAATCAATACATAAACGGAGACTGCCATCTTTCTTTCTCACGCACACAATTGGAGACGAGTATGAGGAGTTGGATTTTTCAATCCAGCCTTGTGCTATGAGGTCATGTAAGTATTCTTTCATCTCGCGATGCAAAGGTTTTGGCACAGACATGTAAGTGCGATTGACTGGCTCATCATCTTTAAGTGATATACCCAACTGTAAATTCCTGATACACCCAATGTCATTGTCTGATTTAGAGAATGATTGACACTCTTCTCTTAACATTTGTTCTACTAACTGTCTCTGATGTTCACTCAGGTGGCTAACATCGACTGGCGGGTCCCAAGAATCAGTATGGGTGTTGTCATGACAGTTCTCCGCAGCCTGGATGGGACATACCCCAACAGCGGTAGGGTTTTCTGGTACTTCAAACATACTAGCAGGGAGGACATTCTTGACAAGCTGTACTGTACCAATCGGAGTCTGGCCCATCAGAGTGATATCGTGATCAGTATCATTGTATACCTCAATTGTGATTTTTGTTGGAGCCTCTTTTTTCAGCCTTACTAGACTTTCTTTGAATTCAAGCCCATCTGCCCAGCAAGGATTCACATCAGGCTCAAAAATGAGTGTGCTATCCTCCTTAACTGGCAGCATGTACACTCGGCATGAGACCTTTACCATACTCCGTTTGGGAATGACAGCATGACAATGACAGCTTTGCTCCTCTTTAGGCTGGGGAAAGCGGCTTTAACAGTTCTCTCAAGCATGTTGTTGCTTACAGTACTTGGCTGGACTTGAATACTGGTTAACTCGAGTACTACAGGAGGCATGGACACTCATCGTCAGGTCGGAATTTGAAACTGGTCTTGGTGAGTTGATACAAGTTTGCTTATGTTCAGTCCAATGGTAAGTTTGACAGATCTTAGAACAATACAGTATCGTTTTACATCGTGAACACTGCTTCATTTTCTTCTCTGTTTTTCCACAGGCTGCACATCTTTGGGACTGGTTAGTGGGTCTGGTTACTCCCTGTCCCGCGGAAGTAACCGCTCTCCATTTAAAGGACTCTCTCTTGAAGGCTTAATGCCACGGATTCTGCATCCTGCTTGGAAGTGCTCGCCACTGCCACATCTAAAACAATGCATGCAACGGTCCTCTGTTCTTTGTTGTTGACAATTAAAGCACTTTCTTGCTTGGGTACGAGTAGGGGGTGCATAGTATTGTCGGGGTATATACTGGGGTGGAAACTGAGTATTCACTCTCATTTGGTTGGTGCCCGGTGATGCCCAATATGGCTGCAATTGACACTGAATTACTTCTCTTTCAGGAACTCCCTGTGCAGGAACAAGACACTGTGGTGAGGCAAAAGCTGGTTGCTGCAATGTTTCTCTGATTTGAGATATTTCAGCGCTGAGTGATTTGAGTGAAGCCACATCAGTTCTCAATTCTTTCAGTTCTGACAGCACATGGGAAGATGAATTTGGTGCACTTTGAGTTGCACTGGATTTCTTATCAATGGTTACATCACTAGACTGAACTGCATGGACAACAGTCGTTGTGTGCTGCACATTGGTTTTCTTTTTCTTTTGTCTTTCTGCCTCATTAGCACAAGCAATGTTTAATTTCTCCAACAGAGCCTCATCTGTGGTTTTTGTGTCAAGAAGGAGGGGTTGCATATCTACTTTAACACTGTCACTTTGGAGACCGGTGAGTACTGTATGTAAAAACATGCTTTGAACTAATGCTGGGTCATACTTGAGGCTTGATTCTGCTTCTTGAGAGGCAAACAAGATTTTCTGGCGCAGGTCAAGAACACGCATAAGGAAATTCTGTGGTGTCTCTTTGTTACCCTGGCATTCAGAAGTAAGTTGCTTATACAGTTCAGTTGCACTCTTTTCTTGGAAGTGAGAGCGCAGAATTCGTCTGAGTGTAGGAAGAGTCAGATTTGGCTTTCCTTCTAAATAGCTTCGTAACTGTAAGCCTGGAGAGATGGCACGAATAACTGCATCAACAATCTCACACTCTGGGTAACCTCTGCTCAGACCGTTCTCAATTTGATGTGCCAAACTTGAAAAACTTAATTTCTCTCTTTGGCCTGGGTCTCCGATTTGTCCAGAAATTTTAAAATCTTTACGCCAAGGTAGGCTTGAGTGTTGGGCATTGACTGACTGTTGCGGCAGGGCAGCAATTTGTAATTGAGGCTGAATGATACTTTGTTTTGTGCTTACCTCTTCTAATTGTTGGATTAAACTTAGTTTTTGTTTCATTGTACTTTTTAGCTCGTCTAACTCCTTTTGTAATTTATCTCTTTCAGTGATTTCACTCTGGCCTGCTGTTTCACACTCAGTGACTGTATTCAATTCTATAATTTGATCTCTCAGTCTTAAGAGTTCAGACATGCCACCATCTTCTAGCTCAGTAATTCCTTCAAGATGTTGGAGGATGTAGGAGGTCAGAGACATACGAGATTTAGATACAATCTTTTCTGGATCTGCCACATGAAGGAATTCACAAACACTTAAAAGCTTGTCTTTTGATAGGGAATTTAGCATGGTGATAACCTCATCTTGCATTTTCTCGAGCACTGTTGTCTCCATTGTGACACTAGAGTGGACTTTTTCGCTGAGTAGTGGGCTTATTTGAGACTAACGGAACTTATCTGTTTCACCTGATGATCTCTGTGGCCTCAGGGCTACGGTTCTTTTGTCTCTTTCGTGCCTTTACTGCAGGAACTCTTTCCACCTCACTGTTGGCCAAGGTTGTTTTTTGGGGGGGGATGTACTGCATCAGAAGCTGTCTGCCAGGTAAGTGACGACTGCACTCCAAAGAGTAAATCCCAGCAGTGCCTCCAAAATGTTGTACCCCTGAAAAAGGGGAGAGAATTAATCAGTCAAACTCCACGATGCTTCTCCACTGACAACTTTATGTGTAATGGAGAAACACCGCGAGTTCTCCCCCTACTGGTTGACAAGGCAGCAGCAATCGATCGCATAATTGTTGGACTAAACTAATTGATCACTGATTATCACAAAACTACTTAAACAACATATTTACACTGTATTAACCTTTTTAAATGAATTCAATTATAATAACACAGACATATATATTTCACTCTGTCACATAAGGTCACATGCTTACATCCTCCCAACACCATCTTACAGAGCCACCTACTGTAACAACAGAAATATAGAGAAACAGGATGGCCCCAGCCTTTTTTACCTATTTTCTCATCCATTTAGTTTTCCAGTCTTAAGGAAAGGGAGGGTTAGCTCTCTAGGAGTTTTCACATACAATAAAAGATGTTAGACTACCATGACAAATGGCAAAAGGTTAGACCCCGGTGTGTATTCTGTTGTGCTTGGTATTGATATTTCACACTTAAAACCTGTAAGGCCAGGTGCGCCAGACATGTGTGGGTTTGCTCTTGCTGTCATCGTGTGAGACAAGAAAGCAGTCACAGAAGCGCTGGGGAAAAGGGCAGGAAGAGAGCAAATGCTATCCTGAGCTATGACCTTTAGCCAAAGAAACAAATCCCCACAAAGCCAAGCCTAAGGCTTGCGTCTACAGAAAACTATTTACTAATTATTCCAAAATGTAAAATGTGGTGTGGTGGGTAGCCATTGTCCCAAGCCTCTGCCTCGCAGTGTGTGCATCAGCATGCATAGGTTAAAAATCTGACAACTTGACCTTTCGTAGAGATTACTTCAGTGAACTCATTAACATGACTGTGCTCCAGTGCACAAAGCATTCTGTGTAAACCAATGAACGTGTCATGTACGAGAAAAAAAAAATGTCTACATATAGTGCAGGGACACTGAAATCAGAAAAAAAAGGTCAACTATTTAATCAGCCAGTGTTGCTCCAAATTAATCTATTATATTGTGACAGATTAAAAAAAGACCTTCATTTCAGTTCTTGGCATATTTGTAGACACAAGTTTACAAGAAACTAAAGCTAAGATTAAAAAAATAGACATATGATTTTTAAAATGCTGTTTTTTCAATGTGGAATTTTTTATTAAAATTTATTAAAGGGGGGGGGGGGGGTGAAATGCTCGTTTTCACTCAATATCCTGTTAATCTTGAGTACCTATAGAGTAGTACTGCATCCTTCATAACTCCAAAAAGTCTTTAGTTTTATTATATTCATAAGAGAAAGATAGTCTGTACCGATTTTTCCCGGAAAAACACGACCGTCTGGAGGCGTGACGTGTGGGCGGAGCTAAAGAATCAGGAGTGCCAGTAGGCTTTAGCGTTGAGAGCATGTGGAAGCTGTGACATTATCGTGAGGGTAAAACCATCATCCAAAACAAACCATGGCTTACAGTCAGATTCAGTCATTTATTTATGATCCAGAATCAGATCCCGAGGCTGAAACTGAACGAGAGCAGCAGCAGCAACGACTCGCTCCAAGCGGGGCTCGAACCCGGGTCTCCGGCATGTGAGGGGACGCACTAACAAGGAGGCAGAGATATTTTAAGCAGTTTTACTCACCGACTGGGGTTCCAACACACGATCGTGACCCTTTTTCGTTGGGATTACATCATCCTTAAGAAATAAACGATACGCAAATCCGTCGTCAAACTGGGCCTTGTTTGTAAAACAAGCATCTTCGAAATGCAGGGAACAAACAAAACACTTGCAAAACTCCGTTGATGCTCTGTAAAAATAAACTCCATCCACTGGTCCCTTAATGCTGTTTCTCTTTTGGTAATCTGTGCAGGGCTGTCTTGCCCTGGCAACCAAAAACACACTTCTTTTGTGACTTTTCGCGACGCTCTCGCTCTGATCACTGAATCGCTCTGATCAGTGAAATGTCTGTGCTGCTCAGCCTCGCTATACGGGAGCGCACGCTCTTCCGGCAGAAGTGCCTTAGGACCCATATAAGGAAATTCCGCTCCATCTAACGTCACACAGAGCCATACTCGAAAAAAACTTCCCGAAACTTGTGACAAACCGGAAGGAGCATTTTGGGAACAAAAATTCTCCTTCAAACATACAACTTAATTTTTGAAACTTTGTCCATGTTTAGCATGGGAATACAACTCTTTAACAGTGTAAAAAACTCAGTATGCATGAAATAGCATTTCACCCCCCCTTTAAAATCAAAAACATAAATTTCCACCACAATGAACACATTTGTCACTAATGAAGTTACCAATGATAAAACATAAAAAAATATTAAATAAATAAATAATTATGTTTGAAAAAAAAATACATTAAAAGTCACATGTGGGCAGAAAATTACAATGTAGTGAAAATATTCATGATTTCACCAAATAAACTAGTAAGACTGTTTAATTTGTGTTCTAATGTGTTGTTTCTGAATGAATAAAAGGGTTTATTAAATTTCACATGAATGTTTTTTAAACACTTTTAATTGTTATTTAATTTATATTGTATATAAATATTACATTTTTATATGTCCTTGTTTTGCAGCCATACATTTTATTTTATTTTTTAATTAATTTTAGTTAGTTTTAGTTAATTTAGTAAATCAAGTTAAACTAATTAAAATGAGAACTGTTTCTGTTCAGGTTATTTTCTTTCAAATAACTTTTTTATGGTTTTAGTTTCAGCTAATAACCCTGCCTCATATTGTATTTCATAGTTGAAATAGAATGACTGAAAGACCCAATTAGAGTGACCTTAATAGTCCTTACAATGCTCTTCCACAGAAAGTAAAGTACACTTACTTTATGGGGCAGAAATGGGGAGTTGACACAGGAAATCAAACTTCCAGTGTCCACAGCATCAGGCTGGCAACAGATAACAATCTACAAGAAAAATAAGAGACTGTTACAAAGAACAGAACAACAAACTTGTGAGCAAAAAAAAGCTGGACAAATGTGAAAAGAATGAAACAGAAGAAGAAAGGGTCAGGACTGCATGTATAGTTCTGTAATGAGGTTGGCAGGTGTGATGTGGAGCGGGCTGCCCTTAGCAGGACCTCCAGCTTGTTATTCCTCCTACTCTGATGACTTCTCTGCCGCTAGTGAGCTCTGATGGCCATGACACATGTTCACAGCTCATCCAATTGTCCTGGAGCGGAAGGAAACTTTGGAAAAATGGCCTGACAGGGAAAACTTTTATCCAGCAGCATCATTCTAGTTGATATGTGACAGATCCAAACATTAACGGTCCTCATTGTGAGGACTGATGAGCTGGCTATCAATCCTACTGTATGTACCTTTACACCAGAAGCAGCCAGGATAACTGATTTCCCAAAAAAGGTGACTTACAGGTACCTTTTCAAAGTTTGGGCTCAGTAAGATTTTTTTTTTTTTTTTTTTTTTACCAAAACTTACTTTTCCACAATATGTTATGCAGCACAGCAGTTTTCAACATTAATAGTGATAAGAAATGTTACTCAAGTAAAAAAATAATTAAAATTTTTTTTTTTTTAAATGGTTTGCCATCACAGAAATAAAGTACATCATAAAATATTCACACAAAAAAACTGTAACTTTGAACTATAGTGCATGTATACAGTATAGACACAGCTTGTCATATCGCCCCTACAATTATTCAACATCTGTTTATTACAGTATTAAACATGAATGGAAATATCAATGAATACAAAAAGCATCCAATGACCAGATAAATCCAAAATGTGATGCAAGGTACTTATTTACAGTTATATGACATAAGAACATTTGGCAAGTCTGAGACAATCATTCAGTGTGGCAAACACACTCAATCTACTCAGCCTTTCCTCAAGGTTGATGCAGTCAGAAGTGACAGTCTCCACTAGAGAGAAGTTCACTTCCAGGTTTCCAGAGCATGAAGTGAGGAGGTTCTTCAGTGGGACTTTATTTCATCCAGTCATGGTTTGTCACCAGCATATGTTGTGTTTCACATGATGATTTGTTGTTTTCCCTGACAGATTTCTTAACCAGCAAGACTTTTGTTTTGACACCTCTATGATCAATAGGGCCTTTAACTGAATTTTCCAGAAGGCTTAGCGCGGCCCAAACATGTCTAGGGAAGTCCAGGATGGCTTTCCAGATGCTGAGATCATTAAACATGCGTGCACAATTGAGATCTTCCTGTCAGGCTATATTACTATGGTACAGTAGCAGCAAAACATTGGACTGGAAGGACATGCTGAGGGTGATGCGGTCAGCTGCATATAACACCGCAGGTGTGTCGGTCAACCTGCAGGACATCTACACCAGATGGAACAGGAAAATCATTGAGAACCTTCTTACCAGAGTCTGCCTAATTTTCATATAAAGCAAAAAAGCAATGTTCACTAATTATTTATTACAAATCTGGATATTAGGGAATAAATGAATAAATAATTTGTAAACAATGTCTACAAACAATAAATACTACTAATAATGAGTTAATACATATTTATATAATAATAATAATAATAATATAAATTCACACCAATATACTAAATATTTAAAACAATAAATTTATTAATTAGAACAATATTAAATAATTATGTTTAATGGTGAAATAGAAAATAAATAATGAATTTTAAACAAATACAATTAATAAAAAAATTACTTAAATCATAAGAATTGAAAATATTTAAAATGTAAATCTTAGAAAGGGTTTATAAAATATTCAGGAGCATATAGTATAAAACTGTCAAGATTTGTCTAAGACTAGTCTCAGCCTCAGACATCACGCACATGGACCGTTGGCTAAACGTCTGATGCATATGGGACACAAAAGTGGAAACACTTCAGGAGTGTTGAAGTCGTCATCGGATTGGTTGAATTCTACAGGATTTCCGCAAGACGTGTGTCGCGTTCATTAACGTTCCACCTGGAAACAAAGATACTGTGGCGCCAAACCCCCTCAAGAGAAAAGAAAGCCGTTGTGTTTACAACAGTGACACGAGCGCTTACCAGGTTCAACTAAATGCTGGATTTTCAAAAGTATGTGAAATATTAAAAGTTTGCGGCATAGAATCTGTAAAATATGTTCAAGGGTTTTACACACCGGTCTGTTATTGTGGTGACATTTCCACTTATACACTTCCATCTGGCTATGTGAGACTTGGACTAAAGGGAGAACCTGGCTTTGAGAGACTTGAGATTGAAATCTCAAATCTCAACCTTAGGGACTTGAGAGGGAACTAATTATTTACTACATTTCTGGACAAAAATAAAAATAAATGAATAAATAATTTGTAAACAATATTTAATAATAAGAACAATTAGTAGTAGTATATTATGTTAATATTTTAATAATTATTTTAATAGTAATATATAATTAATAATAAATATACTCATATCAATATAAATAAATAAATAGGATAAAAACAAACAAACACATACTTAATTTACAGTATTAGTAAGTTTTACTTAAATCATAAATATTGAAAATATTTTAAATATAAATCTTAGAAAGATAGACTTCAGATTGGAATCTGACTCTACCTTAGGGACTTGTGAACATGTCTGTCCTATTGTAGTATTCACAGTCAAGGAGGTTTGAAAAAAATTACATTTTATTGCCATTGCATCAGTTGGACATGATGCGACAAGTGAAACCGGACATTTAAGCTTCATACGCAGTAGCTCTGGACCACAACGCAGTTATCTGTTTGAGGGTATAATGCTGGGCCATGACACTGCGGACCACATCTGACAGGGCAATTGGCACCTTAATCAGTCTATCAGAGATGGCAGTCAGTAATTGCTGCGAGCGCTGTGTTCAGTCCTGCTGGCCCTGTGAGGTGGGAGAGTCTCAGCAAGTTCATGGCCGAGAGAGAGTTCGCACTGGTTTCGGCACTGTCCTGATCTGGAAAAAAAAAAGAAAAATCACAATTATATTGTCAGTAAAATGACCAGTCCAGCATAGCAGCCATGTTTTCAGACAGTGATGTAAACAGTCTGGCTTCTGGAAAAAATGGCATCATAACATTGATGGTTCAAATATGAATTTAACAGAAGTCCATTTATCAGGTTAAGCTGAGCTATAAGTGCCTGATATCACAAGTGAAGTGGCTCTAGAGCTGTGAGTTGATTCACTTTATCTGCCTTTTGTTTGCATGTGTGCAAAGTGGGTGTTGGGAGTGGGTTCCCGTGCCTCGTGTCACAATGTAATGAGCTGATTGCATCTGGGAGCTGAGAGGGACGGAAGCGATGACTGCAGAATAGCAGCAATGCTGTCCCAACCAAATTAATGCAGATGATATCAGGCAGCTTCACACATGGCCATTTACTGCATGCAAGTCATGTCAGAATGATTGTATTTACAAGCTGATTGCACATGAACAGCATCACAAATCTGGATTCTGAATTATGGTGTAAGAAAATAAGTAGTGATCATGAATTGTAATAATGAGTGTTGGTGGTAAAATTGGTTTGTATAGCTTGTGTGTAGAGTTTCGTGATAAAGCTTGCCAGAAAATACGACTAATTTATCTGGCTTATTAGAATTCAGACTATTGCGACCAAACTATATTTCCCAGTGTTCTTTTTCTGCAAATCTAATGTGCATCCTTTGTGCTTTATGTTGTTGCATTTACTCTGTAGCTTCCAAAAAAAAAACATACGTTAGAAAGTTTAGGGTCAACAAGATTTTTGTTTTGAAAGAAGTTCATAGTTTTATTCAGCGAGGATCAGAGCGGGGTAGATTACTTACAAATTGTAATCCATTACTTAAAATTTTGTTGTTTTACTGTGTTTTTTTTTTTTTTCAAATAAATGCAACCTTGATAAGCAGCGTTTAGGACCTTATTCAAAACATAAAATATCTTACAGAAACCAAACTTTTGAATGGGTAACGCAGCTTCTTAAAATGTCTCCTGTCTTTGTGTGGAAGTGAAAAAGCTAAATAAATTATGAGGTCAATACGGAAAACAGGCTTTATGAAATAGAAAATACCAAATGTAAATCTTTGAAGAACTAAAGCCCAAAATAAAGAAACCCAATAGCTTAATTTTCAAAAAAAACTAGTGACTACACTGCCTGCGTTTTTTACGAAATGGCAAAGCTGTCTCGTTTTGTCTAGTTTGGGCAAGGCGTAAAATGTAGAGTGGCAGATGCTTTAGGAGGCAATCTGTCTTCCACCGACAGAGAGAGGTGAGGGGACTCGGTTCTGACACGTGACGGCACCGCATAGAGCCAACTCTGCACGCTTGGCTCACTATATAATAGCCCAGTCACTCAGAAAAGATGAAAAATCTGACTTGTGTCTATTTTAATATATCAGGTGCAACAACAAAAACATAACAGTTAATGTAGCTTTCTCTGCCCTTATCCATATCTCATTGGTGTCAGTGCCATTTTCACAGTGCCATCAGTCACGGACCAGGCACGCTGGTGTAACTATTCGCTCAGATCAGCTCGTACTTCCAATTCTTTTGGAAAAAATACAGAGCCAAGCCAATCGGGGCATTAAGCCCCGGCACTTATACACTTCAAAAGTATGTGTGCGGATCTTTTTCTTTTTTGTATTGTCGTGGGAGACAAAAAAAAAGAATGAAAAATCACTCTCTCATACCACTTCCACAGCAATGTCACACGGAAGGTGATGAATGGTGCACAGCGTGAAATAAAAGGGATGCGGTGGGACTTCAAGAAAATATCAATTGCTTTTACAAAGCAGGCTTTGATGTACTGAATCAGTCTTCTATATTGGTCAAGTTCTACCCAGAAACATGGAGATATCGGAATTCATCAGAAGACGGACCAGAAAAGAAATGGCGAGAAAAGGGCAGTGTGTTTGAGTGAGACAGAAAAGAGAAAAGGACATTACGGGATAATAAAAGACAGTGATGAGGTTACGTAAGGAAAGAATGGAGTGGTTTCAGCAGGGTATGTCTGGCTGAAACAGTTCCCCAGGCGAGAGTCCATAAGAGTGCAGTGTGGTGGTGCTATCAGCAGTGGAGTGATGCAGAATGTAGACTGACAGCTACAAATCGTCATCATCCTTTCCGTGACTCATAACCACCCACACATTCCCAAAGCAAGAAGCCTACATCCATAGGCTTTCCACACCCTAAATACAGGGTAATGTTACACATGATGTCACATTCCTGCTCCTCACCCTGTTTGAGAGCTAACAGCAGCGTCGGATCTGAGGGGTCGCTACAGAAGTAGCCTCTACCCTGGGAATCCCAGAAGAGCTGATCCTGCCTCAGCTGGAGTCCTTCGGCCCACTGCAGCCAGCGGACCCTTTGCGTAGCCTCAAACGGGTCTGGCTGCTGGACCTGTTTGAGGATACGCAAAGGGTCCGCTGGCTGCAGTGGGCCGAAGGACTCCCACAAAGGCGTAGTTATCCAGGAAGTCTGCAATAGGAGATGCACTGGAGAAAACATTATAGAGATCATTAGTAGTGAAGGTCAAGATCTTCTGTTCTTACACAAATACAAATGACATTTCTTGTAAATGCAGGGTTGACCTGCGTAAAAATATCAACCAGGTTAACCTACGCTAGGTTGATCGACATAACTCTATTGACTACAACTGTGGCTTGCTGCCAATTTACCACAGGAAAAAAATGCATTTACAGTGATACAAGTATCAATGAAAGCCTTGTAAACAAGAAAGGAAGAGGGTTCACAGTAGAAGCTTTATAATCAAGTTCAAATAGATTAAAAATAGAAATTATCCCTTGGAAATTAGCAATTAACAATTTAAGGTTTTAGTTATTTATAATAACCCTACCCTAACATTTATGACTGTAAACTAGATGAAAGTAATTGCTTTTACCTTTTTAAAACATGTATTCTATCAAACCATGTGCTTAGAACGGAATTTTATTACAAATTACATATAAATCACAATAAGATCAATAAGATGCATAGATAGGGTGGATTTCCATTTCATAATAAATTTATCAATTACAGAACAAGCAGGGATTATTGACAGCATGCCACAAATGCAATCCATAAAGAGATACCTTTGACCTGAAATACTACATTACACCTACACAGACTCAGGATGTACAATGAAATTAAAAAGTTAAAAGATTCATCTCAGTGAGCTACAGTGATATTTCAATCATGACATTCTATGGTTGGATCTAAGCTTCAAGTCCTTTGAAAACCAAAGGAAGTATTTTTCCCCCTGAAGTTCTCCTAAATTTACTTATAAGAAAGTGGGGGCAGAGCAGTCTCTGTTTACTGAAAGTGAATCTTCTTCCTCACTGAAGCGCCATGTGAACACAAAACAATGAAAAAAAAAAACATTACACACACTCACAGGGTAAAGTTACAGCATGAATTACATGCTATTTCACTCCATCACAATTGCTCATGTCCACAAGGTACTTTTTTCTTATTTCAGAGAGCTTTGTGTCGATTTGCTGCCAGAATTGGCTGTTGCAATCCATGACATGAAATCAGTGAGAAATGTAAGACGCAGTGGTTTTTTCTGTTGCATGACTTCTGTTATAAAATTATTATTTTTTTTATTAATAAATAAATAAAAACTTCCTTACAATGAAAGTGAAAGTTCCACTTATATTTTATGGAAAATGGGGAATTTGGAATTACATAATTGAAGAAAAAAAAAAAATAATAATTTATGGGCGATCTGTCTCTTTAATCAGTAAGTGTGAAAAAAGGCAGAGTTTCAGAAGATTAAACAGTCAGTAAATATGACATGCTCTACCAAAATCAAAGTGGTTATGAGTTGTTTAGATGGACGCCACCTTAAGATGCAAAAGCTAAACTCTGTGCATTGACTAAAATGCATACAAAGACATTTGGCATGATCTTTGTGTTATTAAAGCCATTTGAAATTCCTTCTGAGGTGATGTCACCATATAATATTGCAAAAGTCTTTGAAGTTTAAAATAAATTTGATTCAGATCACATCAAGACACTTCGACCCTTGTCCTCAGACCCTTGAACAGAGGTAGCCAGCTGAGTGTGCGGAAGCAGATAGTGACAGGTCTGAAGATAGTACAGTGTCGAGAGCAGGACGGATGAGCAGGGTCTAAAGCTGGGAACCTAACCTCCATAGTTCTTAGTTCAAACAACTGACATTCCAAGAGATAAAAAATGTCATGAGGTGCCTGTGAGGAGAGCGCCGTCAACATCTGACCCCTGTCAGATCTAATGCACTATTAAAATGTCATGTACAATAAGTGCTAGGCGAATGTGGATGAAAACCTGGTGACTAGTTTCTAAACATTTGTGCTTCAAAGATCTTCGATTGAGCCCAAGGAGGTCTTATAATAGTTGGAGAAGTCTGTTGTGTCAGTGACAGTATCTCAGATGGAAATGTGAGCACAAAATAGTAAAATATTTATTATGATATAAATACGTGTGGTTTTTAGATGGATATGGCATCTAGCAGCAGTAGCTTAACGGTCCATGCTAACTAGACCTTTATTGGACCATGAGGTAAGTTTCTTCTCAGGTATTCTCGACCCACAGCTCGGTTTATGGGTTCGGAGAAAAATATGACTCCTCTGTTTGAGTTTCTTCTCAGTAAGACAACAAAACAAATCAGCCTGCCAGTCAGTATTTAATGAACAGCTCTCCCTGGATTTTTCCATTCGCTCCTTGTTGGTTCTCTGTATTCTCACCTGGTGATACAGTCTCTTCAAAGTGCAGCAAAGCCACATCCTAACTTCCAAACAAACCTGCGGAGACCGAAGCTATAAAAAAGAGCCCAACCTCTATCTATCTCAGGAGCCAGAAAGCTTTTGTTTCTAAACTGATAGATCTACTCACAATGTAGTATGATTTTTATACAGCTGAACAAGATTTGGACCATTTGCCACATTCCTTGGAATAACAGCACAGCCACTGAATGGTTCATGAATAATTCACCTGGCACTGCATTTTAACCTGGCCCGGATACTATAGCATATTTCTTCTATTACAATAAAAGGCCCTTAATTCCGTTTGAGAGCTACAACAGTCAGGTAACCTGTCTCATTCTTATCAAACATTCATGCCAGATTTCTCTCTAAATGTTTGCACTGCATGGCACAGGGCTCTTTAAAGGATTAGTTCACCCCAAAATGAACATTCTGTCATCATTTACTCACCTTCATGTCGTTCCAAACCCACATGACTTTCTTTCTTCCGCAGAAGACAAAAGCAAAGGCTGTTTTTTTCCACGCACTTTTCCAAGCTATTACAATGAACAGGGTCTAAAGCTTTCGAACTCTAAAAAGCACCATAAAAGTATTATAAAAGTGGTCCATATGACTCACACACACTATATTCCAAGTCATACAATAGCTTTGAGTGAGAAACAATGGCAATATTAAGCCATTAAACTCACCTAGGATTATTGTCAGCATTATAGAAGCCGCTGATTTTATGAATGAAACCTTTTGTTTTGAATCGATTCATTTGGTTCACATAAACAGTTGATAAAACATTAAATGTGAATACTGTAAATTTTAGACTATTTCTATTTTAATCTGTTATACAGGTACTTAAACGCTTCAACCCGATTCACTTGAACTGCACGGAAGTACAGTTTTTTTTTTAATTACTGTCAAAATCTGAAAGGGCTTGAAGGTGAGCAAATAATGAAATGTTCATTTTCTTAGAACTATCCCTGTGGATGGATGTGGAACATTAAAAATGAGGTACAAAGCAAGATAGCAGTTCCTCTTGAATGGATGAAATCAGGTGGCCAGAAACACAACCAATTCCCTAGTAATTCATCTTCTTGCTGGGATGCTTGGTAAATTATTCCCTGTGAGGGAAATCCTCCAAATTAAAAACAAACTGATGCAGATTTTTACAGCTCCCTTATGCAAACAGACCGGAGCAGAACCACAAGAGAAGAAACCTCTCATCCTACGCTAAATTCAAATTATAAAGGCCAATCAGATGATTACAGAGGGAGTGCTCCTGATTAAACATTATGTGATGTGACAACATGACAAAGCTATTTCTTCATTATCCCATTGCGGAACACTCAATGAAAAACGTCTGAAAACAGCCAGCTGAAATGTGGGTTAACTCATGAAAATGATCAGTGTGACCTGAGAAGCACACTCAGCATTGTGGGATGACTGATGTGCTGACACAATGAGAGGTACAAATGAGAGGTTACCCCAAGAATGAGGCTAGTGAATTTGTGTGTGTGTGTCTGTGGGCGAATTCATACGTGAAAAGCTTTGTATTGTGCTGATTCTCAGGCATTTCTACATTGGCAGGATTTGTGCCAAGGTAATTAAGACCTGGATGCAAGACAGAATGTGCGCTAGTTTTCTTGGCCTACTGTAAAGGCATATACACCCTCATCATAATCAGTGTTATTTTAGTAGAATTTATAAACTATTATAGAATTTATTAAGATGTGAATTCGTTTTCAGTTTTGATTTGAATGTAAGTTAGTTATGGGCTTGTCATTATTATTTTTGATCCTGGCCCACAAACCAGTCTTAAGTGTCAGTTTTTTCAAAATTAAGATTGATACACTATCTGAAAGCTAATAAATAAGCTTTCCACTGATGTATGGTTTATTAGGATCTGACAATATTTGGCAGAGATACAACTATTCGAAAATCTAGAATCTGAGAGTGCAAAAGAAAATCGCCTTTAAAGTTGTTCAAATGAAGTTCTTAGCAATGCATATTACTAATCAAAAATTAAGTTTTGATATATTTATGGTAGGACATTTAACAAATATCTTCATGGAGCATGATCTTTAATTAATATTCTAATGATTTTTGGCATAAAAGAAAAATCTATAATTTTGACCCATACAATGTTTTTTTTTTTTTTTTTTTTTTTGGCTATTTTATTTTGGATATCACACTTAAAATTGCCATTTTAAATAGTCTTTTCCCATCATAATGATGGGAAATTAGACTGAAGCTAACAAACTAGCTGTTTTTAATCTGTAACGGTTCTTATATCAGCCTTTCTGCTTTTGCAGGCTGAATACATATTTTGAAAACGCAGAAAATGTTCCTTCCACATGCTCCACCTCCATATTATTTCCACGATAACAGGAATGGAGAATCCTCTGGCCCTCTTCATCCCACAGGTGTTCTCAGAGAAAACAAGCTGCCCGCTCAGCTCTTTCCACCAGGGCCTTGTCTCAGCATGGCTCCGACACGTGCAAACCTGGACAACATCAGCCCTGACCAACCGAAGAAATGGGAGTGGACGCTGATTACAAGCTTTGGAAAACCTAACCATGTTGAATTTAGAAAACAAGGTTCTTTGAATGTTGAAGCCATGTTCTGTCTGTGGTTTCTCTAGCAAAAGTACTTGGGCAAACAACCTGCTTATGTAAAACTGTCAGGAAGAGTTCTGCCTCTCAGATAATGAAACTCCCTGCCAACAAGAGCTAAAAACATTTTGATAAAGGTGCAATAGGTGCCAACCAAGACAGCAGAGCTTTGAAATGAGACATTAAGACTATAAGATCTCAAGTAGAATGTGTTCGGAGGGCTGGGGAACACTAACAATAGTCCTGTCAGCCCTGACATGTCTCACGGCTTTGAGAGTGGGCCTATCAGGTTTGATTAATGCCAAGGGTTACTCTGCAGGTAGCAATATCCAGTCGCTATGAATTAAGAATGTAATGGAGCGTAGCTCTGGAATGAACAGTTTCATTAAACAACGTCTCAGGCTTTCTTTAATTAAGATATCAGCTCATTAGTCACTATTCTTCAAGCGCTTTTGTCAGCCAGAGCTCCAAAGGGGCCTTGGCACCCTGCGAAGGTTTTGATATCCTTTCATTAAAGACAACGAGGGCACAGACCACAACCCAAAGGTCCCCTCTGTGGGCTTTTAA
This sequence comes from Carassius auratus, assembly GCF_003368295.1. Lineage (NCBI taxonomy): Eukaryota > Metazoa > Chordata > Actinopteri > Cypriniformes > Cyprinidae > Carassius > Carassius auratus. The sequence goes on from NC_039254.1 coordinate 3,407,444, forward strand.
AGGCTTGGCTCCACATCTAAGCACCCCATGAAAGAACACTAACATTATGGTAATGCTATTAAAGCAAACCCAGTCAGAACAAAACAAACATTTATGGAGCTTGTCGAACACTGGACCTTGTTCGCCAAACGAAATCAATAAAATCATAAGGATAGGAAGGGGGTACATATAGCTAAAGGGGACGCAACTATTGTGAATTCTCTTCATGCCTCAGCCTCTCATTGATTAATTGATGATTGTTTCCATTTCAAAATGCTCTATGAAAAGCAATTAACTCTAATTAGAGTCTTTTCCTGGCTCAGTGCTCTGGGATTTCCAGTAGTATATTACTGGCTGACACATGTACTTTTTTCCAATCAGGAAACTTACCATTCCAGGAAGCTGGCATTTTGGTGTCCAGGTGAGGAGGTGGGCGTGCTTTTCGCACCTCGGCCAGCTTGGCCCTGGCTTCGTACAGCAACTCGGACAGTCTGTCCACACTGATGCTAAAGTGAGCAGCGGTGGGCTCTACTGAATAACGCTCAATCAGCACATTCTGACCCTGCAGCTCTCCATGGGGGTCGTACAAAAATACCAAGTAACAAATCAGTAAATGCACATGATACAGAAAGATCCCTGCCATTACAAATTAATTTGCATTATAAAAACCTGCTTTGTTCACAAATTAGGTGTTGTGTACGTTAAATGCTAACCACTGAATTTCATTCATTTTACTAGAACATACTTTTAAGTACCAACCTACTAGACAAGACTGCAGATTGGACAGAATTTGTGTTATGGTTTGTGAAACATTATTATTAATGGCTGGTTGTTCATTTGTCAATGTGCAGGTAAAGATATTTGCAAAGCTTTTCTTCTGTAATAATATTACAAATATTATTTTAGTAGTTAAAACTCTAAATTTGCTGATAGTTTTTATAATTATCTGAGACATTAGTTTATTTTTGTATATATATTTTTGTATTACAGCAAGCGGAAAACATAACATTTTGTTAAAAAAATGCAAGAGGTAGCTACAAATAAAGATGATTTTATACTGTATGCATGATTAAACAATTAATCCAATGAATCATTTGATTAATAAACTTTAATTTTCTTAGTTGTAGCCAAAAATCTTTCTAACTGCTCTCATAAAAACCTCAAATTCCCAAACCTGAGTGGGGTCCACATTGCCTTGCTCTTTCACACCATAATGATGCATGTAGATATCCTCCTGTGTTGTGCCTCCTTCAGCACCTTCCACGATGTCAGGAAGCAGCTCTCTGATCTCTCCTGCTGTCCACACACAAAACGCTCCCTCTCTCTTCTCAGTGGATTCCACCATAGGAAAGAAATCTGCATCCTCAGCGCTACAGAAGCCGCCAGACTGCAGAGGGCAGCACAATGCTCATAATCAAATGTGGTTTATTTATTTTTTGCCACTTTGTACATTGCGGTTTTTTGAGGGGATCATTTCTTCTTGGCCACAAATTATCTTGTGAAAACATGTTACTTTACATATCTTCAGCACACAGTGAACCTCTGGTTGTTATTTAAATCATAACAAGGGGATGATTTATAGTACAGAGAGAATGTGAATGCTATATTTTGTTTGCTTTTTGTGGGGAACAACCAAAATCAGACAGACAGACAGATAGAGGAGGTGGGTTGGCCTTAAAAATGACTCTGACCTGGTCGATATTTCAGTGCTTTTGTGTTTTGGTGCTGATTCAGCATGACTGACGCCAAATCTGGGATCTAATGAGGGAGAGGAAGACTCACCTTGTCACTTAGGTCTCTAGAGACGTGAAGCAACACGTCATGAGCCACATCTGCAAATAGGTATTCCCCAGACACCAGAAGCCAACAGCCATAATAACACCACACCCAGCCAAGCCAATGCCATATATATAATTAGAAAATTTTAGTTGATTGTTATACAAATCTTAAAATCATCTTAAAAGAACAGTTCAAACAAAACTTAAAACGTGCTGAAAATTTACTTCCAAGACGAAGATGAGTTTGATGATGTTTCTTCATAAAAACAGATTTGGAAAAAAAATCACATAACATCACTAGCTCACCAATGGATCCTGTGTAGTGAATGGGTGCCGTATAAATGAGTGTTCAAAAACCTGATAAAAGCATCACAATTATCCACAAGTACAAAGAAAGTCAATTCACTGTTGTCCTCGCACATCAAAATCCATCCACATATTTGTCTAGAACTGTTTTGGACTGTCTTCACTTGTAAAGTTTGATCAGTGCACATTTCTCTCCTGATTCAGATAAGAGGACTTTTCACTGGAGAAAGCAGTATTAAGAATATAGGACTAGTACTTTAGCCAGAATCAATGGTTTGATGTTAAAAAACTTGACAAATGTGTTTGCTGCAAAAAGCAAATACAAGTGGAGACATGTGGATTATTGTGAAGTTTTTATCAGCTTTTTGCACTGTCATTCTGACGGCACCCATTCACTGCAGAGGGTCAATTGACGAGCAAGTGATTTAATGCTATTTTTATTTTTATTTTTTTTTTGATAAAGAAACAAACTCATCCACATCTTGGATGCCCGAGGGTGAGTAACATTTTTTGGGTAAACTATTTCTTTAACTTGAGCATTTGAAAGCTAAACACAGAACATAACAATACAGCCCGTATTCTGTCTTCACACTCCAGAAATACAGAACAGTGTTTCATTATTACTTTCTGGACATAAGCAGTTATCTAGAGAGATAAGAATCACAGAAAATATATCCTTTATTAAAACACAGATACATATTCCCACCTGGTAAGCAGCGATATAGGCCACAGCAAGCTGGCCTGGGTCATATAACATCATTTCAAAGTGAGGGACATGCCAGGAGGAGTCTGTGGAGTATCTGTGAAAGCCATGAAAGAAAGAAGATTATTGTGTTTGGTTATGTAATTAAAAGGGAACAATTGATATTTAACATCTGATATAGTCGACACAGGTTCTGAATACACAGTTTTTGCATGTCACCTGTGCCACATGGTCATGAATGCCCCCCAATGCCATCATTCAGAGAGTGTGAAGGGCCATTTGCAGTGCTTCTGCTCCCTCAGAGCTGGCACGATTTACTGCCCAAGATGACATCAGGAACATCAGGTTTATTGGAGAAAAGAAAAACACAAGGCTCTTCTAATTATTATTGCAGACGCATATTTGACGGGTAATTAACTCACAAGGCAGGTGGTCAATAGGATATTATTTACTCTCTTTGTGAGTCTGTTCTAATAACAAATGACTGACAGACTATAAAAGCTGTACAAGTTTTAGTGATAAATCTTTTCAGTTCAGCCCAGTGTTTTGTTTACCTGATGAAGGGAACTTCAGAGCCTCTCGAAAACCAGTACTCTCTCTCCACTAGACTCCAGGGTTTCTCTGTTTCTCTGCCACTAAAAGACACTGTATGAAGATACTCATCAGACATCAGAGCACCACAGAACATGGTTTTCAAATTTGGGATGCCATTGTCAATATAAAGGACACTATTTATTTTAACGTATAAAGACATTGTATAAAGACCCATATATGCTGTGAAATAATATTATACATATTCGAAAGTTTTTGAAGGAAATTTATGCTTGTGCTTAACAATTATTACTCACTAGGGGGCCTTAGTATACAGAAATTTAGGAAAGTAAAAACAGGAAAAGCAGTAATATTGTTAAAACTTCTTACAATAACGTTGTACAATAACTATGTATTCCATTTTAATATATTTTAAAAGTTTAAAAGCTGAAATTTCCTTCAGAAATCATTCTAATATGCTGATTTGCTCATGTGCTCAAGAAATGCTCATGTCCTTATTACTATGATTAATGTTCTTTTTCAAACAGTTCATATTAAATATCATCTTGTTTTTTACTTTTCATTATTTTTTAACTATTACTTTGATTACTGTTAGATTTATAAACTTAATAAACAAAACGAAACAGACAGTTAATAGAATAAAATAATTTTAATGATGTCCAATTTGTTAAATGCTAACATATTTTGTCATCATCAGTATTATTATATATTATATATATATATATAATATCCCACTGTAAGCGATAATAAACAGTAAAGACTGTAATATTTAGGCTTGTGTATTAAGCAACACTAATAAAACATGCATCCAACATGTGTTTAGTCAAGATACCTGAAAGACAAATGTGCTTGTCTTCACTCTTCGCTTTATCAAAGGCTTCATGTCCTCAAGGAAACCTCAAAAAAAAAAATAATAATAATAATGAAAAAATACTTTGTAAAATATATCAGACATGATCTAATCTTGGTTTGTATTGAAGTCAACACAAAATATAGTATTTAATATTGAAATTTTGTATGTGAGAAAGTTACGACAAATATGTTTAAAGTACAATTTATTTGTAATTCAGTTTAGTATAGTTCTATTTATATTATTAATTTTATTGTTTTGTTTTTTGAAGAGAACCTACACTAATGCAGGGAAGTTACAATACAGGGGTAATTGAAATTTAAAAAATAATCACATGGTGCTTTTTGTTGACAATATCTCCAAAACTGAATAATCTAAACTGCCTTTGTGTTTACAGTAAGCCTAAAGATCTCAGAGCCCCTTACAATTCCACAGGGTCGTGTGCATGTTGTAATAAATAAGAGCTTAAGACTTCTCTTTACTCAGGCGATTGGTGTGCTTTGGGTTCTTTAATGTGTCCGGTTCATCACTACCAGATGCCATGCTGAAGAAACCCACTCCATAAGACCTAAAACAAACATAGGACATATAGGTGGTGAATTAAATTGATACTGAAAATGCTTTAACTGAACGCCACTGCTTATAGGGAACCTTAGTAAACAGTTACAGTAAACCAGCTGCTATATAAAGTATGAGGACTGTCTTTTCGCAGAAGTGATCCGGTGAAAAGACTGGCCTGTGCGATGTGTTTGGTGGTGATGATGTAGACCATGCGAAACTCAGTCTGAGCATTATAGAGCCGCACCGAGCTGATCGTGGTGCAGATTCACGCAGTCAGTGGAGTGGCCAGAAACTCACTTTTGCCACTAGATGTCGCACTAGATCTGTTATAAACACAGTCTAAGGTTATAAACAATAAAAACAAACCAAAACGTTGGTCTACCTTTAGAACTTTTACCTCCGGGGGGAACTTTTCCAGTCCAGATTTTTTTTCTTTAGCATTCATCGATAATCTATGGGTTGTTAACGCAGCATATAACGTTAATATAAAATATTAACATTTTGCATAAGAAAAATCGATTACGAATTCATAACCAAACATCACGGTATTAACTATTTATTTTTAAATTAAATTTATTGTAATTCTAATTTAATTATATCATAATTGAATGTATGATCTCCGTGTATTCTGTTTTCTTAAAGCTGTAGAAGAGAAAATAAATAAAGGGCAATTTTAAGAAAACCGTCGTTTGTTGTATGCGAGTTTTAAAAAGTACAACAGTTAATTTTGTATTTCAAACATGCAGTCTCCGGTTTTGGAAACTGGATTCGTCCCGTTTCAACCGTTAGAGGTCGCTTGTAATGTAACCCGGAACTAGAAATTATAGGACAAGAGGAAGCGCTGCCACTTTCTTCCGGTAAACGAAACAACAACATTCATAAAAACATGGCAGAGATCGGGGAAGACGAGCTCAAAAAGCTTGAATATTTGTCTTTGGTGTCTAAAGTTTGTACCGAACTTGACAACCATTTAGGAATCAACGATAAGGATCTTGGTAAGTCTATAAATCTGACTTGACCGCGTGTCAAGTTGTTGGTAACGTTAGCAGTTTCGTAAATAGCATGTTAGCCTGTTTCTTGGTTAACGTTAGTAATGTTATTTCCTGATGTAAAAGACAAAATATTTCTCTTTGGTGTGTAAAGTTTGTAACGAACTTGACAACCATTTAGGAATCAACGAAAAGGACCAGTAAATAAATCTGACTTGACCGCGTGTCACGTTGTTGGTAACGTTAGCCGTTTCGTAAATAGCTTGTTAGCCCGTTTCTTGTTTAGTTATGTTAATTACATGTGTAAAAGACAGAGGCATCGTTTGAATGTGGGTGTATGAAGGTCTGTAGTAACAGTCTGTTGGTTTATGTGTTTTTCAGCTGAGTTTGTTATCAGTCTTGCTGAGAAAAACCCAAGCATTGATGGATTTAAAACAGTGCTGGTTAAAAATGGAGCCGATTTCACAGTATGGATTTTTAAAATCTCTTCTGTCAAAAAATTGTTTTGTGAGTTTTGATTTTACATTTGGAGTTTTAGAAATGTCTAACCTATGGTGTCATTTCTGTCCTTTAGGATTCACTCGTCAGCAATTTGCTTCGTCTCATTCAAACCATGCGTCCTCCTGCAAAAGCATCTACCAGTAAAGGTAAGAGCATTGCTGCTCTTATAGAATAGCAGTCAGATTTTAATTAATATCTTCACGAAAAGCGTCTGCATTCTTTTTTCTTTTTTTCCTCATATTTCCTGATGGTACTTTTCTTGTGTTCTTTGTTGCACAGCCTCTCATGCTGTGGCTAAACCAAATAATGAAAAGGACAAGCTGAAAGAGCTGTTTCCAGCTCTGTGCAGAGCTGACAATCCTAAAACTAGGGTATTTCTGTATATACATGGTCTATATAAATAATTATAATGTGTATTTAATCAACTTTAATCATAAACTGTATCTGCTCTTGTATTTAGACTATGCTGGATGAGGAAGATGTGAAAGTTGCTGCTGATGCCATGAAAGAGTTGGAGATGTTTATGCCCAGTGTTAGTGGTACAGAACCTAGCAGCAGTAAACACAGGTGAGGAGCTTCTCTAACCTAAAATAGATGCCATTAAACCTGATGGTGCAGTGGATGCCCCGCTGCATCATGTTGTTGCATTTTAATGTGTATGTATCATGAATCTTACATTTCACTGCTGGTCATATGCTTCTCCATGTAACCATTTATGTGACAAATAAAAATCTCGAATTGATTTTTGAATCTTAGATCTGAAACTAGCAGCAGCAGTAAGAAGAAGCGGAGGAGCAGAAGTCGCAGTCGAAGCAGAGACAGGGACCGAGACAGACGGAGACGCCATCGCTCACGCTCCCGTTCCAGATCTCGCTCTAATGAGAGAGACCGAAGGAAGCGGAGGAGCCGCTGGCACTCTCGCAGCAGGTCCAGGAGTCCTGCACGGGGAGACCGAGACAAAGGCTCAGACCGCTGGAAGGACAAACATGTGGACCGCCCCCCTCCAGAGGAGCCATCTGTGGGCGATATCTACAACGGCAAAGTCACCAGTATTATGCAGTTTGGCTGCTTTGTGCAGTTGGAAGGTCTCCGGTATGTTTTGGATGCAGTTAACATACTTTTAAGGCTAATGAAATTGATGCAAGTGTGTATGATTTGATAATAAACGTATCTTTCTTTCATGAAGGAAACGCTGGGAAGGCTTGGTCCATATTTCTGAGCTCAGGAGAGAAGGTCGGGTAGCAAATGTGGCTGATGTGGTCACTAAAGGTCAAAGGGTCAAAGTCAAGGTGTTGTCCTTCACTGGATCTAAAACAAGTCTCAGTATGAAGGTGAGTTGGATTTGTCTTAATGAAAGCCATGAGAGAGAACAGCCAAAACTGGCAATGGTCCGAAAGTCACCAATTTAGAGAACAGTTCAAATTTGCATATCTATATTGGTTCATGCTATTTACAGATTTGTTAAATTCATAAAAATGAATACAATTATAATCATTGTAAGTTTCTGCATATTTATATTTTTCCACAGAACATATCTCTCATGTGAAAGACCTTTTGTGCTCAGTTGTATTATATATTGACTGATCACTGCATTATATGTGGGCTGATTTTTGTTGGGTTGTCTTTCTTTTACTAGGACGTTGACCAGGATACTGGTGAAGATCTGAACCCTAACAGGAGGAGAAATATGGGTGGAGAAGGTCTGGAAGAGACGGCCATGAGGAATCCTGACAGACCTACAAACCTGAACCTGGGCCATGCTCCAGAGGTAGAGGATGACACATTGGAACGCAAAAGACTCACCAAGATCTCCGATCCGGAGAAGTGGGAAATCAAACAGGTGAATGGCCAACTTTTTAATATTTTTCTTTTTATAACATTTATTACTTATTTACATATCTTAACATCTTGATGTGTCTGTTCTTAGATGATTGCTGCCAATGTGCTGTCTAAGGAGGAATTCCCAGACTTTGATGAAGAGACAGGAATTTTGCCTAAAGTAGATGATGAGGAAGGTATGAATTGTATATATTTAAACTCAATATTTTTACCATACATATAAGTTAAATCCAGCTTTCCATCACAAAAATTTTTTTTTTTTGTTGGAACACCTCTTAAATTTAGTATTTTATTGTTTGTCTGTCAGATGAGGACTTGGAGATTGAGCTGGTGGAAGAGGAACCTCCATTCCTGAGGGGACACACCAAACAGAGCATGGACATGAGTCCTGTCAAGATTGTCAAGGTAGGTCAAACCATTTCTACTCTGACTATACAGCTGCCTGAACAGCTTGGACATGTCAACAAATCTGGACATATTCTGTGATTTTTACACTTGCATACATTCTGTTTTTCTGGCAGAACCCCGATGGATCTCTCTCCCAAGCAGCCATGATGCAGAGTGCCCTGGCCAAAGAGCGAAGGGAGGTGAAACAGGCCCAACGGGAGGCTGAAATGGACTCGATCCCCACGGGCCTAAACAAACACTGGGTGGACCCACTGCCTGACAGTAAGACATTCAAACTTCATCCTAATATATTTCTGCTTTGAAAAGTGCAATAGAATATCACTTCAAGTCACACTTCCTACTCTAATGCAGATGTAAGATGTCCTGTAAACTTTTTTTTAATAAGTCAAACATTCAAAAATGATATTATGGTCAGAACTCTGAGGTATCAAACAGGGATCACACATCTGACTTTGAAGCAGAATGCTTTAGAACTGTAAACTTCCCTTGAATACAAGTAACATTTGAAGACTAAAATAAAAATCAGTCTGATTAAGTATATAATGAAGTAGCATCGTTTGAGTAAGCGGAAGTTTTGCAGTCCATGTCCTCCAGTTTAAAAAAACAACCAAAAACAAGCGGTTATGTAATATAAAAGACACTGATAATTCCAGATAAACTTCCTTCCTATTTGTCCATACTGGGGTTTAGGGAGTTCTCTAATAGGGAGATCTGATTTCTTGAGCTCTGCTGTGGTGGCAGATGGTGGCTGGTCTGCACATAACAAGCCTATATCTGATGCTTGTGTGCCCTCTGGCCTTGTATGAGCTCAAGACTGTTATGTTTGTGCATCACTAATAAATGCTTTTTTCTTTCTTCACACGCTCACCATCCATACAGCCGACGGCAGGCAGATAGCTGCTAATATGAGGGGCATAGGTATGATGCCCAATGACATCCCAGAATGGAAGAAACACGCTTTTGGTGGCAACAAGGCCTCCTATGGAAAAAAGACTCAACTTTCTATCCTAGAGCAAAGAGAGAGTCTTCCCATCTACAAGTTGAAAGAGCAGCTCGTTCAGGTTTGACTATAACTGATACATATTTTCATTCTGAGCTAGTTTTCAGTTTAGTTGTGTTCATAGATCCAACCATTGTCTTTACAGGCTGTCCATGACAACCAGATCCTAATTGTGATTGGTGAGACAGGCTCAGGAAAGACCACTCAGATAACTCAGTACCTGGCTGAAGCTGGATACACCACACGGGGGAAGATCGGGTGCACACAACCCAGAAGAGTGGCAGCCATGTCTGTGGCTAAAAGAGTGTCAGAGGAATACGGTTGCTGTTTAGGTCAAGAGGTAGATGCTTGCTTATATTAATTTCCACTACATTTGCACATTTTGCAGCAATGATCTAACATTTGACCATAACAGTTTAAAACGGATCTCATTCTGTGTCTGTGCAGGTTGGCTACACCATCCGTTTTGAGGACTGCACAAGTCCCGAGACTGTCATTAAGTACATGACGGATGGTATGTTGTTAAGAGAGTGTCTTATTGACCCTGATCTGGGCCAGTATGCCATCATTATGTTGGATGAGGCCCACGAGAGAACCATTCACACAGATGTGCTCTTTGGCCTGCTCAAGAAGGTACGTTTCAGAGGTTTTGTTTACACAGTCAATAAAGATTTATTTTATGTATCCATTTATTTGTAAAGAAATATTTTAATTTAGCATTGTTACAATGAATTTCTATTTCAAATAAGTGCTGTGACATTTCTCATAATCAAAGAATCCTCGAATGTATTGCATTTTTTACAAAAAGAAAATGTTACTTAGGCTCCAAATCATCAAATAAAAATTTCTGGAGTATCATGTGACACTGAAAACTGAAGTACCATCAACGGAATACATTACATATTAAAATGTATTTAAAAATTAAAAAAAAAAATTAATCCTGTATTGTAGTAATATTTCACAATTTAATTTAATTTAATTTATTTATTTTTTATGTATTGAATCATAAAAAGCAGCTGTGGTGAAATTAAATTATATATATATATATATATATATATATATATATATATATATATATATATATATATATATATATATATATATATATATATATATATATATATATATATATATATATATATATATATAAATACACACACACATACACACCATAAAGTAAATAATAAACAACTTAAATTTAGAAGGAAAAAAAAGGGGGGGCATGCAAGATCTCTTCTATTTGTACCTGTTTTAAACACTGTTGCTTTGTACTCTTGAAAAACGAAAAAAAAAAAGTTTGAAAGTGACAAACTTAGGTGCTTAGATTTGTACACCTCTTTTAGGGCACATGTAACAGTCTTGTTTTTTGTATTATTTAGACTGTACAGAAGCGAACTGACATGAAGCTCATCGTGACATCTGCTACGCTGGACGCTGTGAAATTCTCGCAGTACTTTTATGAAGCACCCATTTTTACTATCCCTGGTCGTACATATCCAGTGGAGGTTTTGTACACTAAAGAACCTGAGACTGATTATCTGGATGCCAGTCTGATCACAGTCATGCAGATTCATCTCACTGAGCCTCCAGGTAACTTTTTGCACATAGTTGTTCACAGAAAAAGTTGTAAATGCCTGTGAAAATGAACTTCCTGTTATAAAAGTTATTTAATGTGCAGGTGACATCTTGGTGTTCCTGACGGGTCAGGAGGAGATCGACACTGCCTGTGAGATCCTGTACGAACGAATGAAATCCCTTGGTCCTGATGTCCCAGAGCTGATCATCCTCCCAGTCTACTCTGCCCTGCCCAGTGAAATGCAGACCAGGATCTTTGACCCAGCACCACCTGGAAGTCGAAAGGTACCATCCATTGCTTTCTATGACCACTACTGAAATATCAGAACATCTCTGAAAATATGCATCACTGGATCATATTCTGCTACATTTTTTTTTTCTTTTTCTTTTTTTTAGGTGGTTATTGCTACTAACATTGCAGAGACTTCTTTGACAATTGATGGGATCTACTATGTGGTGGATCCAGGTTTTGTCAAGCAGAAGGTTTATAACTCCAAAACTGGCATTGATCAGCTAGTAGTTACCCCCATTTCCCAGGTAACATCCATTCCTAATCATCCAAACTACATTCAGTATACATTAAATTTAACTTTGTCTTCTAAACCTCATTCTTGTGGTCCGTAGGCCCAGGCTAAGCAGCGAGCGGGCCGAGCAGGAAGAACAGGCCCTGGGAAGTGCTACAGACTCTACACAGAACGTGCCTACAGAGATGAGATGCTCACCACCAACGTACCTGAGATTCAGAGAACTAACTTGGCCAGTACTGTACTGTCTCTAAAGGTACAATTCAACTGTTCTAATGTTGAGTCATCTTGGAACAATATTAAAGTTCATGCATGTGCAGAAAAGCTGAGAATCTCTCTTGTCCTCCAATCAGGCAATGGGCATCAATGACTTGTTGTCATTTGATTTCATGGATGCTCCGCCCATGGAGACGCTCATCACAGCCATGGAGCAGCTGTACACTCTGGGAGCATTGGATGATGAAGGCTTGCTTACACGCCTCGGTCGTAGAGTAAGTTTGCATGTGTCTCTTTTCTTGCGCTTTTAAACTGATTTGGTTGTAGCTGCTCAGTTTTCAAAACGAAGTATTAAGTTTCTTGTCACGGTTCTTATCAGATGGCCGAGTTTCCTCTGGAGCCTATGCTTTGTAAGATGTTGATCATGTCCGTCCATCTTGGCTGCAGCGAAGAGATGCTGACCATTGTGTCAATGCTTTCAGTACAGAATGTCTTCTACAGACCAAAGGTACTCCTTTAGCCCCCACATGTTCTCAGATCCATGAATGGTCAAGGAACAGTTACATCACTTCATAGAGTTTTAGGTATCCCAGCAGACTGATCCTAAAGATAGTAATCAAGATTTCACTTTTGAATCTCAGGACAAACAAGCTCTGGCAGATCAGAAGAAGGCCAAGTTTCACCAGCCCGAGGGGGACCATCTGACCTTGTTGGCTGTCTACAACTCCTGGAAGAACAACAAGTTTTCCAACCCCTGGTGCTACGAAAATTTCATCCAGGCACGATCTCTCAGGCGTGCGCAGGATATCCGCAAACAGATGCTGGGCATCATGGACAGGTGAGGGGATGAGAATAACAGTAACTTTATATACACCTTACACAACCTAAGCCTTAAGGCCTGTTCACACCTAGAGCAATAACTATAAAGATATCGAAGTATGAGCTGCGGTTATGTCATCGCTGCCTTGCTCAAGCTGAGTGGATTCTGATTAGCTAAATGCTTTTTTTAATAGGAATAATTCTTCTGGAAGTGATTCCATTGATGTCATTCTTGTGTCGTTATTGTTATAGTTGAGGTGTAAACATCCTTATTATCATAGAATTAGAAGGATTTTTATAACTTTATTGTTCTAGTTGTCAAAGTTGCACTGGCACTGCATAATTACACATTCTTCTCTCTTCAGACACAAGTTGGATGTGGTATCATGTGGTAAAGCCACAGTACGTGTACAGAAGGCCATCTGCAGTGGTTTCTTCCGAAACGCCGCCAAAAAGGACCCTCAAGAAGGTTACAGAACCCTTATAGACCAGCAGGTGGTCTACATCCACCCCTCCAGCGCATTGTTCAATCGCCAACCAGAATGGTATGTTTGCAAAAAGTACAACAGTTAACAACACAACTAGTATCCATGCTGCTTGTACTAAAGCTAGTTTCACTGCGTTCTTCTCCTCAGGGTGGTGTATCATGAGCTTGTGCTGACCACCAAGGAGTACATGAGGGAGGTGACCACCATTGACCCGAGGTGGCTTGTAGAATTTTCTCCTGCTTTCTTCAAAGTCTCTGATCCCACACGCCTCAGCAAACAGAAGAAACAGCAGCGGTTGGAGCCCCTTTACAACCGCTATGAGGAACCAAATGCGTGGAGAATATCCAGAGCCTTCAGACGACGCTAGAACCTTCACACAAGGTTCTCATAGACTGCGAATGTCCCATACTGCTGCTGAACTAAACGTGGAGTTTGTGGTATGGGCAGAGTGGAGGATAACATGGACCGAAGCTAAAAATGTGTGTAAAAAAAAAATTTTTTAAGATAAGATCCTTTCCGCTACTCTGAACAGCATGTTTGAATTTAATGATGTTCCCTCAAAAAATGAAAACTAATCTTAATTTCTGCTTTCCTGTTTTTTTTTTTTTTTTTTTTTTTTTTTTTGAAGCATTTCATTTATTTTAATTTTGGTTATGGATGTTAGGCATTTATAATTGAAATTTTCCCTACCTTTGTATAAAAAAAAAATACAAAAACCTGAGAGATCAAAATGAGATAATTAAATTATCTGGGTTATTAAACCCTGTGTTGGATGCCAGATTCAGTTACTTTGACTTTTTTTGAACAAGCTACCCCCTTTAACAAAGCAAATCCGTTATTTGCATTTACATAGTGCAGCTCTTTTTGTCCAGATTCACCGGAATGGCCCATTTGTGTTGTAGAACGTGTGGACCGCACATCCGACTGGATGTTGATTACTGTTCTAAAAGGGAAAGGGGTTTCATTCATTCAGTTGGTTCCGCCGTGGTGGTCTGGTCATCACAATTGAATAGGATGTCAAGTCACATTCACTATCACACACAGATATCATCCTTATTTGGGGCCTCTCTTCTGTTTTAATGTTTAAATTACCAACTGCGAACAGGATCAGTACATTGGACCACAGTGGAGATTTTGTGTTATAGCCCTTTCATTAGAGGAAGTGATGGGGGAGGAAATCTTCTGTAGTTTTTGATATTGTTACAGATTATGTTCTGTCATATCTTGGAGTCATTGTGATGTCAAATTAAAATAAAATTTCTCATTTAAAAAGTTCCTCTTGAGTTTTTTATTTTTATTTTTTCTCCGTAAAAGTGTATATTTCAGTTGCACTATATACAGTATCTACATTTAAAAATACATTCTAAAATGAGGACTATTTTAAGTAAAAATAAGAAAATGAAAACTCGCTATTTAATTAGGCAAACCATGCTTTTCTTTTACACATTTATTCCAAGCTTCTGTTATTTAAAGATGCTATGCGAGTAAATATTTATGGCATGGTATACGGGAGTTCAGAGCGCGGAAGATGGACTTGGAGCAGTTCCTGAGGACGTTGCTAACTATTTCTCACCTGTCAATAATGGATTACACAGCCAAAGGGAAAAAACCCTCAAAAATTAGGAGAGGGTGAACATCAGTTTGAGAATGTTAATACGGATTTTGTCGCTGAAGGGAGCTGAGAGCTTACTATGCTTATTTTTGCCAGGTAAAAATTATTTTGAAAGTTGAGGACCTTTCTCACAGAACGCGTTTTTGCATTGATAAACGCGGGACTCGGGCAGTGGAACGGTTAAAAACCCCGCAAAACCTCAAGTGTAGTGTGTACTAAATGTTTTTTAAAACCCCTCTCTAAAAGACACGAGCACATTTTTAGAAAAATAAAAAAGCAGTACATTGTTACAAAATAAAAACAACAACTTGTTCTGTGTAAAAGGCCTCCGTCTCACTAGAGTTCTAGAACGAATAACGTTGTATACATTTCTTTTAACACGCTTCATTAAAGGTCATTACACCGCCACTTGAATGTGTGGTAAAGAAATGTTAAGAACTTAAGATTTATACCGGAGGTTGCTTTACATTACACAATTGTCTTTGAGTTTAGCTCATTTTGTGCAAAAAGAATGTTTATATATTTAGAACTGCTATTCATTCATTAATAGGTTTTCTCTATTAAACTGCATCAGTTGTCAGCACCGAAGACCTCGCTGCAGTACACAAGATCCAGGGTTGAGGTTACATCCACATCCAGGGGGAGAAGACTGGTAGGTTTAGGGATATGTAAAGTGGGAGAAGTTGGATCTGTCATTTTGGATCCTATCTCGCCCTCTGGATCATTTTGTTTTTGTTGCAAACATAAGAAACAAGAGACTGTTCACATGGTATAGTAGTAATATTGGGTCTTTATTAAGCAATCTTTTGAACCACAGTACTGTGTCTAGATTAGATAGGCCTCAGAAGTGAGAGGAATGCAGAGTCCCTAATGAGATTAATTTAATCAAAACAAAAAAACATAGCCTTATATACAAGTGGATGGGGTGGGCATGTGCAATAGGTGCAGCGGCGAGTAAACTGGGATGGGGGACATGGGAAAATGTTGATGGCATTAGTACATGTAGCCTTTGGTGTAGGACTGAGGGCCCATGTTTGTGGCAGCTGGTTCGGGAGGATAAGACGCCCCCTCATCAAGGTGAGACAGCGGCACAGTGTCTTCCTCGTTGACATAGCGTTCGAATTCTGCCTTCAGACTTGGCCGCTGATTGTCGGGAAAAGCCAGGGATATCAGAGCCTCCGGCTCACACACAAATTTGTAAACATAACGCTCACCAGCCACCTGAAAGAAAAAAAAGAAAGTTAAATATTGATTATTTTTTGAATAAAAAATTATAACCCTCATGTTCTGTTTGTGTCCCCAATCTAATTTTTAACATCTTTAACAAAAAACATGCTTAACGTTGTATTAGGTTGATACATCATGACTTGTGAGGTCATCCATGAATAATGTATTTGTTTGCAGTTAACTCGACACCCTAGAAATAAAAATGAAAATTAAATGCATATATCGTAATTAAAAATAAATAATTTTGTATAATAAATATGTTGAATTATTTAAATTAATTTATATAAGTTTATAAATAAAAGCAAATACTTTTCATGTGAGACACATACTGTACATACTTAAGTAGTACACACCTTGACAATTTTGAGTTATCGTATTTAATATGTATTTTGTTTTAAGTGTTTTTGCTGGTGTCAAACTGAAACCAGACAGAAGCAAATATACAAAAAAAATGCATTTTGGAATTAGGCTATTTATTATTATTATTATTATTATTATTATTATTATTATTATTATTATTATTATTATTATTATTATTATTAATTTGGGACCACAAATATAGAGTAATGTCAATCTCAACCGAACGTGAGTGTTGAAGTGAAGAAAAAATTGCATAGGAGACAATAAAATAAGTGATGAAATACCTTTTGCATAATTCCTTTCTCATAATAGTAGCGCAAAGAACGACTCAGTTTGTCATAATTCATGGCTGGACGGTTCTTCTGCATCCCCCAGAGTCTTGCCACCTAGAGTGTCACAATAGCACATAATACAAACCATAAGAGCAGGAAATGACTGTATTGCAGTGACTTGATTTGAACACAAGAGGCCCTTTGTGACTGTACAACAACTGAACTTTGAAAAGGAAGGGCGAGTCCCCACAAAATAATGCAGTTCCCTTTTATACAACCAAATTACCACTAAACGCTGACCAAAACACCACACTGCGCACAGCTCAAACTGCTAGTTGTCAAACCTAGAGGAAATACTTTTTTATCCTAAACTTCAAGGATCGACATGAGGGCCCTTGAGAAAAAAAAAACAAAAACTGTTGTTCCATCTTGGGCCAGTAAACTTGTGGGCCTGCTGACATTTAAGGAACAGATTGTTTCGTGTTCGACAGAGCTGTACGCTTTAATTGTGATAGTAAAACTTTGGCTGTAATGAATGATTCATGCATACAGTTGGGCAGAACTGATGGATGCATCTCTGCATGATAGTTTGCTGAGTCATGCCATTTAGCTGTCTACTGACCACAGACAATAGGAGGTTAACGCTCTTGTCTCAACCGCTGCGGTGTGCTTAGACTCCGGGCAAAATGGAAGGTTGTAATATTTGGTAATGGAGCCATTCTCCATTTTATTTCCCTATGCTGTTAAGTGGGGTAAATAATGCATGGCAGCTAATGGAAAACTGGCATCGTGTGGATGAGTTCTTAGACCCTGGGGAACTGTGAGCTGATTGCAAGCAAATCTCTGAAACCCATTGTTTATTCTCTCTATAGTTTGTGAAGGCTGAATAAACACTGCATCGAATTGATCCGAACCTCCCAATAATCATACTGACATCTTAGTTCTTTGGATGATCCATTGCCATTAATGTTTTCTGGATATAAAAACCTATTTTGCCTTCTAAAAACTCTTAAAAGCCCAATTTTTACCTCCTCTGGCTCGATGAGTTTGAACTCCATGCCACGGCCGGTCCATGCGATGAAGTGCGCATTGCCGGGGTCATCGAGGAGGGCCACCAAAAACTGCCAGAGTTGCAGTGAGCCACGGCGCTGATAGGGGGCACCCTCACGAAACACACCGCCCCCTTCCTGCTTCACCTCACCTGAGCTCAGGGGAAAGAGATTGTCCATTAATTCACCTATAAATAGTAATTATATCTCAAAACCTGAGAGAGTGGGGAGACCACACCAAAAATTCAAAATGTATTTTGTAATCATATTCGAGAATCTAATAATCAGGTTTAACACAAACTTGTGTAGATTTCTATTCGAGATTTAAATACATTTTTCAATTCAGTTTTCCATTCTGATCGTTATATTATAGTGAACACATTTTCACTAATGATCCTCAGACTTTTGGGCCCCACAGTATTAATACTGTTTCTCATTTTTGTATGTTGTAGCACTTGAACAGGCTATTTGTATTTGAAATTAATACCTGTCCTACCTGGACAAGTGAGACTTACCTTCAAATTTCTCAGGAACAACTCGGGAATCATTTTCAAACATGTAACCTAGTAAGACAGGACAAGGGAATTATTAGTTGAAAGTGGACACCAAGACAATCCACTTGAGTTATACTGTGCTAATGTATTAATAGTAGTCATTAATAATAACAAGCATTTTCCTGTTTGACTTTTCAAATTGAGATGTATGAATACAGTAACTCTTTTTCCATTGATATCCATGAATTCTTATTATGGGAAACAAGGATTCTTGATGATTATCATTATGCGGTTATGTACACTTATGTCAAATTGAACCAAATTTTCTGTATCTAATGGCTTATTACAGAGATCAGCTAACAACTGAAAATGCCCAAAATGGTGCGGCAAATGCAGTTAACGGAGAGAAGGATTATTTTTCTCCACTCCAGGAAAAATACCGGTCTTTTCCAGTAGTAATATTTACCCTGGAATTCTTTAGGCAAGGGAGAAACAAATGTCCATGCCAACAGAAACACAGACCCTCTGGCCTGGTTAGCCGGTGACCGCACAGTACTGGCCAATACTGACGTGCTGTGAGTGTGTGAAACTATACTAGAGCTGCATGTTCTAGATGGACAAACCATGTCCTTACCTTCACTGTTGTGCTGTGGGTTGGGGTAGCCCTCGTTGTGATGATACATGGAGGGGCAACCAGGCACATCTGCAGAGAAAACACAAACGAATGTCCCTCAGTGATGGATGCGTGCAAATGATCTGATAATCTTTACTTATGCTTCCCGTTGGTGAAAAGTCCACTGCTTTGTTCCAAAACCCATAGTGATTTTCCTACATAGGAAGCATTTTAGGTCTCCGGAGCAAAAGCTAAATGTTAGCATTCCGGTTTTGCACCCTTCTAGCAGGGAGGCAGCATTGCATATATTCTTCACACACAGTCTAATGCAACATTAATGTTGCTCACTATTCATAATTATTTCCTTATGAAGTTATGTTGTGGTTAGGATATGCTGCCTATGTAGGTAGTAAGCAGTGAGGCAGCTCACTGGGTTTGAGAGCGGAGCTAATCATGGTTGGTCCTCTTTAGGCACTATTTCTGTACGGTGTGAGGCTGGTGCATCTGCAGATTTGATAACCTCTGCCACTGAGTGCTGCAAGGACGAAAGGTCTATTTGTCATAAAGTCATTTGTCATAATATCACCTGTCTCCAGCTTTATTTTTAGGCAGTAAAGAGCAGTGGATCTTAAACAGTCACACAGAACTGCAGGAAGCCAGAATCAGCTTTATAACGGTCGTACCACTCCTTCTCTCTCTCTCTCTCTCTCTCTCTCTCTCTCTCTCTCTCCATCTCTCGTTTTATACTGTATAAATGAGAAATAGTTTGTTTGGGAAGTGGAGTCATGATTCATGGCTGGAGAATGCAGTGGCAGAGGCCGTGATAAGGGGTCACAGGGGAGAAAGAGCTCTGAGGGACTAAAGCACTTTTCTCATACGTAGAGCTCATTAATGAAACTGTTGACAGGGCTGCTGGATTGGAATTTTCTCAGTTCCATTTTCAACTGAAACAGTCACAGGATCCCTTATAAAACATTAATTGCAAGGTAGGGCTGCACGATTGGGGAAATATGTAATTGTTTATATATATATATATATATAATGATGAAGATGATTATTATGAATTGTTAGTAAGATTAAACATAATACGAAGTATTACTATTGTAATATTGTACAAAAAAACAAAACCATTTGAATATGACCCAAACTCACAGCACGCGCAATTATTATTTATTTCGTTAACTGTGCGCTGCTCTAGGATGTTGAAAACACTGGATCATTAACTGCTCACGTGTAATTAAACACAGTGTCATGCATATATTTATTTACTTAAACCACAGGCTTTGTGATTTAATAATCAAACTATGCCATTCGTTTTATTTTGGTTCAATCATGCAGCCCTACAGCATGTTGTACAAAAGTGTCGGGTACGGGTTCTTATCGTTGTGTTAGCTTATATTTCTCTCTGTTTTGTTCTGTAGCAGAGCGGCAGCCACCGGCCTGGGCAGGGATGAATCTACTGATAACATGCTGTACTCCATGGCAGATAGGGCACTCTATCCTCACACAAACATCCTTTTGTTCCAGACTATCTCATCCGAAGTTACCACATTTCTGCACGTATGAATCTGAGCTAAGTAGCATCAGTTGTTATTTTTAAGTTTTGGTCATTTAAGTGCTTTTCTCATTTTTAATAGTTTTCTTTTTATCTTTGTTCTAGTCATTTTTGTACTTCAACTTAGTTGAACATTTCTAATTTTTAAGTCTATTTAAGTCATAATATTACATTTATGTTTATGTGCTTTATTTCAATTATGGAAATGTTAATTATTCATTTTAACAGTCTTAGTTTACAATAACAACACTGGACATGCAGTACCAACTAGAAGGAAACGAAAGAACCTTGAAAAGGTTGTGCTTCCTTTTTTTCCATTTAAAAGAATCGGATGAAATAGTAAAACTTAGTTTTTTACTAATCTATGTGCACTGTTTGTTAGATCACTGTTGTTTGTAGTCTTTCACAGAACACTGATAAGTTGGACCTGAGCAGGGTGTTTTGTTTCGACCCTGTGTCAGATGCAAAAGCCGAGTGGGAGGAGGTGAGTTCGCCTGTGTTGTGAGTATATGGCCTGAGCCCCCCCGGCTACAACACAACCCCCCCCCCCACCTCCCACCCCGCTCGACGAAGCCAGCGCAAGGGCTCAGGTTACTGAGGCTACGCTCATTTTTCCATTATGAGTTCATCTGCCTGCAGAAAAAGGAAGCCGCTGCTGAAACCCTACACCCGCGAGTGCTCCGCTGGGGATTCTAGTCTTTCCAGTGCCCTCCATTTTCTCAATGAAATTCCTATGCCTCCCTCCTTCTCAAAGAACACAGGCAGAAGAAGGAGGGGTGAAGGAGCAGGAGCGGGCAGAAGTACAAAAAACACTTCTGAGACCTTTGTAAAGTGTCAGTGGATGTGGAAGCGGACAAGAACAAACAGCATCTCTTTAAAAAAAATACTTTCTGGTTTTGTCGAGCAATTTACTGTTTACATTAGTGGCCTAATGTGGTTTGATTTTTGCAGGAAAAGAGAGGAGATGAGACAACACTTCAAAGCAAATCAATTCATTTTGTGTCATCAGTCTTTTGACTCACGTACCAGGTTCGTAAGTGTAGTCAGTGGGTTCCTGTTTGACCATCATATGGGCAGGGGGAAACCTCTGATGCTGTGGCCCGGCCATGTGGGCGGCTCGGTCGTACATAGGGTCCATGTACTCCTGCTTAAAGTTCTGCTGAGGAGGATAAGGCAAGCAGGGGTCAGAGTGTTGCCGAAGATAACCACCACCTCCGCCCCCGGTGGCATGGGCAGGATGCATGCGCTGCAGGGCCTGGCCTTGGGAAGCGAATGGTGGGCACATCTCTGCAGAGCCGGAAGGGAACCTGGAACTGGGAGGAAAAATGAGACCTTGATTAAGAAAGATAGGATCTTAAAAATGCTGTTGCAATGCAAGTATGCTTTATCTGTAGGCTATGGCATGCACATTTAAATATCCATACGGATTCGCTTGTATTTAAAATGGCTGGTTGTAGTTTTTCAACCGATAACTGTACCAATATATCATGCATCTCTACTTGAAAGTTTACAAACCTACACATTGCTTATCATTATTGTTACCTGGGGTTCATGGGGTAACTGTGGCTGAGGCAGGCGTGGGATTGGCTGACGGTGGGTGTATTCATATACCCTGACTCCTGCCGAGTTCCCACTGTTGGTTTTGGGGAGTAATGCTGCATAGGAGACATGGGTGTCCCTGGACAAGAGCTCTTAGAACCTCCTGCTGATGCTCCCACGGCCGCTCTCTTCTGCTCGTAGGCACTACAGGGCATACAGACACTTTCAATGTCAACGATGCATTTCTTTCCTCTTATATATGCATGAAATCTTGTATGGATGTCTCTTCGATTATAAACACTTTTATGTCTCAGGAGTAGATTTTGTTTCTGTCTGTTTAAATGAAGGTCACATTAAAACCAGAAAAGTATGTGCATAGACTTTTGTTTTACATTTGACCCAAACATGCATTCTTACTCTTTATTATATACTATTATAATATTATATACATTTATTTACACAAATTCTGACCCTCAAATAATAATGTTTGAAAATGTTAGTTGCATTGAATTAAATAAATGGTGACATCAGCCTAAGCAAGACAAGTCTGCCTTTTTCATTTTTTTTTATGTTGTTTGTACCACAGAATGCAATTAAACCCATTGCATCATTTGAGATGTTTTCAAAACGACTTTTACGGGACATAAATACACTTCTGTGATATATGAGGTATATTTTAGAGATTAAAGCATCATTGCACTTATTATAATCACTGCCCTGCATAATTTAGCTCAAGATAAAAATCTCCTACGACTAATTTTCTAGTAACTCTGAAGACCTTGATTAGCTTGATCAGGTGTCCTTGATTGTGGCTATGATATACTTCAAGTGTAATTGAAGAACGAATCAGTCTAACGTCATTTCAAACAAAATCAGGCCAAAACTCTGCAGGCAAGGGACCTCCCAGGGCCTGATTTGAAGAAACCTGCATTATAGTGTGAAATGTGTATTTTAAGAATCTAATTTCTGTGTCCACAGGGCTAAAGGTGAAACCTGCTCACACCATGAAAGTGTCTTCATCTGATGAGAGGCATCAAGGAACAGCATCCGGCTTTCGACTGACCTGGCGTAAAGGCACTGCTCTCCATTGGGGTAGCTGAAGCTTTGCTTGTGACTGCAAGACTGGCTGGGGTCTGAGCCGGGACTCTGAGGCTCTTCCTTAATCTTCACAGGCGGGCTGTGGAATGCTACAGCTGTGGTACACAGAGAAACAGGTTTATTAATGAACCACTTTCAATGCAATAAACATGCAATAAACATGCAATATAAAATACAACAACAGTATAGAGATACACATTTATTCCAAATAATTTAATGGGCTTGATTTGTCCTTAGCTATAGTGAGGGCAGTAGATCATGCAAACGTGATCATTTTACTCAACCACAGTTAACACCGTAAAACTTAAAACAATTACAGACATAAACATCCACTAGCATCACATTTTTTACTTCCATTAATCAACATTTAAAAGTGGACTTTACCATTTTAGATTAATTATTATTGTCCATTAGATTCATAATTCAAATTTCCAGATTTTTTGCTTCAACACTTTTAAAAGCACAGACCTGCTAAAAACATTAAATGGTTGTGATTAAATGAGTAAGCCTTTTATCAGAACACATCAGCAGCTGGTCATTTACATAAGGTGTGTGTGTGTGTGTGTGTGTGTATTCTTCAGTATCTCCAGCCCAGCTTTTAAAGATTTTGGCATTTAGCTGAGGGAGTAGCAGAGGAGTCGCCCAGCATGCGTGGGGTCTGGGTCTGAACTACAGTGCTGTTTATTATTGAAGGAGAGCAGCCGGGCTCAAAGACGGCACGGTACAGGATGTTTTACTGGGCCGCTCAGGGTAAACAGCAGCAGCTGTGCTCTTCCAGCTGAGCAGCAGCTCTGTGTTTATGGCTGTTTATGTGTTGATTGTCGTGGGCGCAAACCTGACAGAACAGGCAACGCTGAAACCCAGGCTCAGGTAACTGCATATTTCATTCACAATAGCAAGGGGAAAAAATGGGGGGGCTTCAGCACAAGCCCCGCCCCCTCAAAGCCAATACTCAAATCGAAAGAGAAAGAGTTGAAATATGAACCGAAAGAGTGATTCTTAAGCATTCTCCTCTTTAACGAGTCTACATAAAATGTATAGATTTGACATTTTAAGTCTCAAATCAATGCTATGCTTTAATAATGGACTGTTCATTTGATCAATAAGGCTGCAAGGCCTTCTACAAATACATTACGAATATAGAACCACTAAAACCACTCTATTAAAGCAATGAATCATTTTACTCTAAATACTCTAAAATGTGATGGAGGACCAAACGAGGGCTTCAGGAGGACACTTCGGGAACGTGTAACATTATCAAGACACAGCCATCTGTCATCAAATCTCCTCGAGTTTACAGACCGATGGCACTCGTGTAAACAGTGATGTGACAAAGGAAGATCTTGTACTTTATTTGGTGCAATTTGCCCAAAGCTCTCAGTTTCTGCTTTCTCTCTTTAAGATTCGTGTGAAAGTTACATCACTGTTCTCTAAAGCAACTCATATTTCTTAGGTTTTGTTTCTGGGAAAAAGTGGGGGATAGGGGTTGAGATCCTTAATGTGTAATGTAACATCTGTGTTTAGATATTCTTGGCTCTTGAAGTAGGTAGTCAGTGATTAGGAAAGAGAGTTTGCCAGAGGCCTTATTATAACGCTTAATACCAAAGAGGAATTCATCATTTTTTACATTTAATTTAGATTTCACTGGAAGGACTCCACGCCTACTTTATTATCTTCAAAGAGTGTAGATCAGAGGAAGGGTAAAAAAAAGAAAAAAAGAAAGAAAGGGTGGCCTGTGGCCAATGTAAGAGAGTTTGGACCACGTATGTTTTTTTTTAATTTTTTTACTTAAACATTTGGTTTTATGTGATTCATGTATGAATTTAGAATTTACAGCTATCAGCAGGCATTTTTTGTTACAAATAATAGTGAAATTATTACTTTCTTTGTGCTCTCTTTTGTTTTATACCATTATGAAGACAGCATAAAGTTTATTAGACATTTAAACCTGGAAAAAATTACAAATAAAATGAGTTTGACACCTCTAGTGATTGTAATCTGCCATGTAAGGCTATATATAAACCTGCCAAAATATACTGTAGATTTAAATAGTGCTGTCCTTACATACAAGTGCATTTACCGTTCACACCTCCATTCAAGCTACATCTTAAGTGTGGAAAACCAGGAGCATTGTACCTAAATGACAAGAGTGTCTCCATTCAGGATGTGCTTTTAGAGACAGGCTGGGCTAGAGGTGGGAGCTGGACTTTACATATGTAAATAGCACGATTCAGTGGAGATGATAAGGGGTGAAAGGTGATGGTCATGGTTGAGTGCTTTAGGAAGTAGGGGATCATTACAGAGGGCCATTCAAGTCAACTCCCCCAAACAAATCTCAGGACCCCGATAGCCTGTGTGCTAAACAAAAAAAAGATCCACCAGCTGTGACAGATGGAGGTATGGTGGCCTTTGCAGAGAGCTCTGGGGGATCGTCCTAAGAAAGTGTGTCAAAGTACAAGTAATCACTAATCAATTTAGTTTGAATAAAAGTACCATTTACGAAACTGTGAGCCAGATTTCAGTCACTGTTAAGGCAGGACAGCTTTGTTAAAGCTTAACTCCACTGATCATCTGGACAGTATTGTATATTCATGTCAGGCTCACATCCTGGAAACTTTCATCTTATGACAGTTACGGTTGAGGCCAACCGTATAAACTCAGAAGGTACAGTGAGACAAATCCAAATCCCAAAAAAACACAAATCCTGAACAGAACAAGTCTTTATGCAAAGACCGTTTGATAAAAACACTGAACAAAGTTGTGTTAGTCTGGTGTGATGGGAAGTGTTTGATATTTGAGCTGCTGTCGTGATAAAATCAGATTTTTGATTATGATAACAATCTACTTGAGAGTGAGTGAAGAGATGCCACCTGGCGTCCCACTGGCCATTTAAGACAAACAGTGACAAATCAATAAGAACAACCAGGATGCCAATTATGTCTGAATGGCTTAAAGGTTGAAATGGAAGTATTGATTTTGGGCAGCCCACTTAACACGGCTCTCAAAGCTTGTTTCTTTTTAAGTACAGCCTGTCATAGGACGTACATCGGGTGTTTAATTGAAATAAAAGTGACATGATTGCAAAACAAAAAGTCACAAAGTTTAATGTGTCCTTGCTGAATGAAAGTATTACTGATTCCAAACATTTGGTATTGTGTATAATGGCTTGGTGAGCATTACAGAGATCATTGTTTTTGAGCGGTTTCTTTCATGGCTTTTTGTGGATTTTTATTTATTTATTTAAGTAGAAAAGAAGCTAAGAGGTTTTCTTTCCTGGTTTGAGAAGCTTTTGTTAATCCATCATCATTGAAATGATCAGTGGAAAGTCTGGGGAGAGATGTGGATGACAGAAAGGACTGTTCTTTCAGCCAGAGGTTTTGCTGAATCAATGCTATCATCTCAGCACAGTTCAGGAACACATGGCGGACATGTGGTGTCCATGTCAACACGAACAGAATGAAAGAGAGAGCAAGCGAGGGTACGCAAACAAAAAATGAAGTTCTGGCCTCTCTCCGATGGTGAATGGCCAGGG
Source organism: Carassius auratus (assembly GCF_003368295.1). Taxonomy (NCBI): domain Eukaryota; kingdom Metazoa; phylum Chordata; class Actinopteri; order Cypriniformes; family Cyprinidae; genus Carassius; species Carassius auratus. Next base: position 3,433,883 of record NC_039254.1, read on the forward strand.
GTTTTCCATAAAAATAGTACTCTGCTCGCTTGGGTTTGACTGTTACTTCTGAGTCTCAGTAACTTCCCCTTTGAGTTTCAGCTATTGGTAGCTCTAGATTTGTTTGCAAACTTGAATAACAAGATAAGTAGAAACGATCAGACAGAGTCTTGTGTATCTAAGCTAAATTTTGTGCTCTTTTTTTTAAACACACTTTTGGGTGCTTAAAATGTTTAGTATTTTTATGTACTAAATGTTCTGTTGTAATTGGGTGTAGGTTGGGGCGTTGGGTCTAGGTCTGAATTTCCATATGACCAGTTTCTGTTAACAACATGGTATCAGTTCCCATTTATGATTGGATTATTTTTTCCGTTGAAACCGCATGACGTTCTTTGCCAATAAAAGAAATGCACCATCCATCTTTTAAAAATGAATCATTAAGCTATTTTAACCATTACCAAAAAATTCACTTTGGCAAAACTGTACGAAAGTGAAAATGCGAAAGGTGGATGACGCAATACAATGATGTTATCCATCGCAACATGATAGTGTTTTATGTGAGCTTTCATGTCTAAAGAGTAATCAAACTCTCAACCTCACATTCGTCAGCCCTCAATATATTGCAGTCCACTCTTAATGTTTAATACATATATTGATTTCTCTGATCATTGCAGAAATTATATAATGAACCCTACTGCAAAGAGAATGCAAAGAGAGATTGGAGATAACACCTGCTCATTGAATTTCTGTCAAGCCGGTGAGAAATACATCTGGGCTGATATCTTAATTATACAGAGAGAGATAGAGAAACACTCAAGCTTTTTTCTTCTGCTGCCTAATCTAGTTCTGAGATCACCCTGGATCAATACATCCATCATTGCTTTTTCAATACGAGACGTGGCCCGTTGCATTTCAGAAGAACTGACGTGAGATTATGCTGAAACAATGGACTGAGCTAAGTGATTTAGACAAGCGATGACTTGCACTATTTAGCTTGAAGAGACTATGTGTCTCCAAACGCTGTCTATCGCAGTGCACTGGAAGTCTCTGATGTGTGTGGACGTGTATGTTATGTTACATGTGTTCTATGTTATCATTAGCCCCCGCCTCAGTTTCTTTTCTATCAGCAGGAGAAAGGAAGAAAAGGGGGAGAAAGGCAATTTCCTGGCTAGGTTTAGAGTATTTGCCCCACTGCTTCTGTCCTCACCGATGCAGTAAAATACACACTGCTGTCGATTCAGTGCCTCAGCGGCCATACCTAAAGAGTATATTCTAGCTTCTTCCAAAAGCATAGCAGAGCACAAGCTTCCAAATTCATGTTTTAAAGAGTCTGAGATGCTGTTTACTGTCACTTATAGTCCGGCATTTATCCACCTACAAAAACATTCTAAACCTTTGCCACTGCCGGTTTCGACAAATGCTCCTCTTGTAAAGGTTAAAACTTCAAACTTTCAAAAGAAACAAAGGTTAAACTTTCCAACGAGACTGTATTTGTTAACATTACTTTTCCCAATAAATGTGATAGTAATAAAATGTGGGTTTTTTATGATTCCTTATGAATAGATAGTTCAAAAGAACCATTTTCATTTAATGAAAAAAGATTGTATGTAAAAAAAATAAAAATAAAATAATAATAATCAATGCATCCTTGCTGAATAAAAGTAATATCTTTTTTTATCTTACTGACTCCAACTTTTGAATAGTTCTGTATATTTAAAAATTAACGCAAACTAAGAAAAATGTTGCAAAAAAACTTAATTGAAATAGTTCGTTATAAAATAATTATATACTGTAATTTAGTAGAAAGAAAGCGCGATCAAAAGAGGGCTAAGAACTGAAAGAGAAGATTAAAAAGAGTGAAAGAAAAAATGTATAAGAAACAAAAGAGAAAGCAAAAGAGTGCAAAAAAGTGAAAGAAAAAGCAACAAAGAAATTAAGATAGACAAAGAAAGTGAAAGAGGTTGAAAAAAAACGGTAAAGAGGTAGAGAAAAACATCTCAGTAAAGACTGCGTTGAGCGGAGCTCTCAGTCAGTTCAAATCATGAATGGAGATTCCGTTTTCTCTTAATGTGCTGCCTCAGCCAGTCCCTCACAACCAGCCCATTCATAAAAAATGTGGGGCTTAAATGTGTGCGTGTGTCGGTGTGTGTGTACGCGTGTGGCTCGTTTCACTGCAAAAAGTTAGTGAAAGAGGAAAGCCTGGCCCCCTCTATGGGGAAGAATGACTGGTCTCTTTACATTTTTGGCACTCTTGAGGATGTTTTTGCAGACTTTGTTGCATAGCAGCTGTATTTTGGAAAGTTGAGCGCTGTAGAGCTGCATATTTTGTTTGAGGAGGGGCGAGGGGGTGAACACAGCAGCACGATCCAATGATATATCAGACATGTCGAGAGAGCTAACGGAAGTGCAAACAAACTTAAGACTATAAATTCCGAAATCCCTTTGCACATCTCTTGTGTTTTTATCTCTCCTGCTCTTTTTTTTCTCTCTCTCTCTCTCTGTAGACTTCTCTTTTCTGGAACTGGATTTATAGCCACGACTTCCTATATAATTACAACAAGGCACAAAACAAAACAATGGCTCCCACAACACAGCATTTGCAGGATTAACTCACATCTTGGAACACTCAGCATTGAGACAGAAAGAACGGGAGAGAAAAGACAGCCTAAATTATCACATTTTGGTACAAAACAGGATGGGGGTGGGGTTAAAAGCTCCATTCAGAAAAAGGAACCATGAGGGTGGAGTCAGTTCTGCTCTTGGGCATTTTCATGAATGGGAGAAAGAATCCTGTTCTTTGAGTGACATTACAAACAAGACTAAATCTCCATGTTCTAATCAATACTGTAAAGAGATTCCAAAAGATATTTAAATTTATTGGTTACTGTTCAACCAATAATAAATACCAGTAATAAGTACAGTTTCAAATTCTTACAATTTATGAGGTTTTGTGATCGCTTGTTCTGATTCATTACCTTTGGCTATTCATTTTCTACAGCGCTGTCTAGTTTAAAGTCTAGAGGACTCATTTAAAGCAAGTTAATGATTCCCTAACTAGCCAAACTAGTCATCTTCACATTTATATCCCAAGTTCTGAATGAGTTTATGTACCAAGGAGACCAAATTGCTGAGTTCCATTGCTAATAATGACACACAGGTCACAGAATTACGCCAAATGGAGACTCTCAATGTGGAAAAACGAGAGGGATGGGGATAGATTTGCCAGATGTGCAGGTGTTGCACAACAACATGTCCAGCACCTCCCCCATTTCTTTAATCTGGCATTCCACTCCATCCCGGAGTCTTATGCTCACGGTCGTGCCCAGACGGGAAACAACTTGACTGGCAAAACAACCGAGCACTTGACTCCATTGATCTTGTTTTCCCTCATGTGTTTACAGACAAAAGGCCAAGAGACGGTTATGAAACATAACATGCTGGCACGATTTAGCAAAACATCTGACTCACCTGAATGTCTTGATAATCTTAGTGAGTTTAAACCAATAGAAAGGAGGCTGTGTTTGGATCTTAGTTGGTGGCATAAACTGACCCAACACCATAAGGACCACGAACATGGGAGAATATGTTTATGCTTACATTCGCCCTGCCAACTCAAGGCTTTTTCTCAATGAGCGACCTCAATTCGTGAGTTATTACTCCATTACGTCTAAATGAAAGGTGGGGTGTTGCTGTCAGTCAAAGCTTTGCTGCACTTTACTAATGTGACAGGCCTGTCAGCTTGAACTCCCATCTCCTCTGTGAGTATTAGGAAAGGCTGTCAATGGCAAAGAGCACTTGTGATTGGTTATGTCCTGATGGGGTTAAGTAGACATGACCCTTTCCTGCTCCAGAGTTCATCTCCACTTCCTCCCCCTCATTGTTGCACAACAGACAAGAACAATATGTTATGGGGAGCATCTGTCACTGGAGGTCAGATCTAGAATGGCGCTGTTTGCACACATAAGTGTTCTACACTCCGTCTTTTAGCAAGCCACGGCCCGGTTCGTGTTACTGAAAAAAAACAAGATCTATGACTCATTCTGTGAACTTTACAACCCTTGAAAAAATTGTCACCATAACAGACTCGCCAACGTGGTAAAGACCCAACCCATATGTTGTGAATGGCTGAAACAAAAGGTTCAAAAGGAACTGTTTACAGAGTGCGCGCCACAAAGCCCGGCACGCCATTGACAGGAGACACAACAAAACAAGGAAAGCAGTTGAAAAGGCGGCATTTGCGTTGTGCGGTACAGGAATTTGCTTTCCCATTTACACCTCTGTCAGACACAGAAAGGAAATCTTTGTGCTTGACTGCTGAATGAACTTTTACCGGCTTCCTCAGCTGCTCAATTGAGTCTTTCAAGCACATGCAAATGGAAGCTGCTCTTAAGTATGAACATCCAAATACGTCAGTGTAAGAGTAGTAGGTCATGTATATGCCTTTCTGTTACGCACAGCCTGTGAACAGGACTGTTCGTCTGAAAACCTCCACGCCTCAGCCTCCAGCGGGTTGTCAATCAGTCACTTTTTGGACAAATAATTGTACAAACCTACTTCCTCTTCTTTATCTTTTTGTTTTTGTCATCTCTCTCACCCTCTCAGGTTTCATGTTCATTAATGTTAATGCATAAGACGTAAATCAAAAGGAACGATGTACTTACAGTTCTCTGAGTGGAAGTCAGGAACAAACTGCTCATCGCTGTCAGGAACTTGAGCTGCAGAGACCACAAACATTTTCAAACAAGCATTCTAAAAACATGTACTAATGTATTTATTGACAGATGTATAAAAACTAGGAGTAAACGAATTATTCTTTTATGAAGTTCATCTGACCAGGCAGATATTATTCATGTTTGAACACAGAGCAGAAAAGGAATTTTCTGAAATATGAATAGATTCTAGAAGCGCTGTTTCTGTTTGGGATCCATTTGTAGAAAATTAAAAATGAATTAAAAGAAATATCACAAGGTAAAAAAAAAAAAAAAATACTATATAATGAATTTACACTATATTAAACTATAATTTAGTATATTACGGCAAATATTTCTGAAATAAAGAAAAACATTAAAATACATTTACATTTGTATGGAGTCCCTTAAATAGTAAATACAACCTGATGTTATTTATGGGGTCTCTCTCTGACCCCAAAATACCATGAGGGTTAAAATACATTTTTGGATTTAAGATTTCCTGTTTCCTTCTTTCTGCCCCTGCTGACTCAGAAATCCGACTCAAAATATGTTTTCAAACCAAGTCATTTTTCTTGAGCACACAGAGTCTAAATGGACACTGTGATTTGATGAAGGGATGGGCTGTCCATTAGCTTAGCCTGTGTCTCCCTTCATCATCCCAATGAAACCTGAGTTACTGCCTCTGGACAGCTCGTGACCTTCACCTCCACTTTTCCATGTGCCAGCACTCTTCCATGGCCAGCAGATCAATATCACTACTGTGTGTGTGTGCAGATATCTTGATTACTGCTGAATTCCATCAGATGAATTGTAGATGGGCTATTATTACTCTTGAATCAAAATTTGCTCTCTCCTTCTTTTTGTATTTGTGTTTTTGCTTTTTTTTCACTTGTATCTTTGACTTTGCGTCAACTTTAATTGATTAGATACGTATTTAATTTTGTTGTTGTTTTTGTTTTGTTTTTTGTTTTTGAAAGATCACCAGTGCAGGTTCTGAAATGTTCAAGGGCATATCGGAGTGACCAAATTTAGATGTAAATGGGTGATTTCTGCCATGTCATAACATAAATCCTGCAACCTAATTCTAAACGATACAAATGTTGCATAGAAAATTCACTCAAAATCTGAGGGAGCACGTGCACATCCGGCAACTCCACACATCTGTATCATATACAGGCCTTATTTAAACATAATAAGGGGTGATCTATGTCCGTCCACAAGTGATGACCTCCCCCTACCCATCACCAACACTCTAGCTGGATCCTGCTGATGGATTTACAGTCTTTCGAGCTGATGTAGACAATTACCTCGCTTATCCATCGTAAGCATGTATTACAGAATAAAAAACGATTCAGACGAGAGCAAATGTAGGAGCGTAGCATTAATACTAAATGTCTCTTCCTACGCACACAGAAAAAAGAAACTGGACGACATTCTCAGACAGTGTTGGTCAGCTCTGCTTGGTGAAGTGTTCTGGAATTCATCGCCTGCTTTGAAGTCTTTGAACGCTGGCTTTTAAGGTCATGCAATAAGTGTTTGAGAAGAGAAAGGGAGTAGGAGAAAGAATAGAGAAAATAGAAAGTAGACGAAGAGTGCAGTTTAATGAGCCTTAGACAAAGAAAAAAAGTTTGCTTTGATCTTTTTTTAATATCATACTATTGGCATGCATACAATTGTATGAAAAATGTTTCTGACATTACGTAAACTAATTTCTTAGGTGTTAATGGTTAAATTAAATGTGGATGGATTCTGTTGAGACTCTTTTTCTTTAAAGGTCATGCTGGGTGAAATCTACACAAACACTAGCAATGGATATGTCTTACATACCGATTGCATAATAATGTACAGTAACAATCAATAATATCCCATAAAGGGTATTAATAATAATATATGGATTTGCTGACTTTACTTTTTGTGGATTTGTAAATTTGCAGACTGGTTCAATAATGAAATATGATTCCAAGAACTGCACTCAGTACAGTTGGACAAAAGCCTTGATAAGTCATTGTTATTATGCATATGACTAAAATAATAAATATAAGTAGCCACACTGAGTTGTCCTTAAATAAAGCAGCTAGGATATTCAAATTGATGACAGCGACTTTGAATTTCCTGCCATAGTTATATTGCCTTTTCTTCTTCGACTGATTATTTTCTGGACTTAGTAAGACTTGTTCTCAGATTTATTACACACCAACATCTCAAAGCACCATAAAATATTGTCTCTCAAAGCCTGGATTAAATACAAATGTGATGTACAGTGGTGTCCCTTAGCTAAAATAATAATAATAATTATGGATTCAAGCTAAAACTTTTGATTTTCGATTTTTTTTATCGCTCAATAAAAGGCACAAGCAAAAGAAACTTGGGTTCTTCCCCTTTATCCCTGTTCTTTTTTTATTCCTGACATGCAATAGCTGTTAGTCATGCAGGCTCATATATGGCAGTGACACTGGTAACATACTTCTTTTTTTATTTTTTCTTGGGCACATTCTCTTCTTTTTTAGCCAGTAGTCCATAAACACAGAAACCAGAACATTAGGAGAATTAAATCCATCTCTTTAACAATAATCTGGCACTTCCTGTGTGACGGAAACTGTACTGATGCCCCTTTGAGCATGCTCAAAGAAATTACATTAATTTCATAGATGCTGCTCTTATCCTGTTGCTATACTGTAATTATATTACAGTCATTTAAGTTTTTTTTCTTTTCTGCCTCGAGGAGGATTAGTAAGGATTAGTCAAAGCTAAAGCCAATATTTGGCCCACCAGATAAAGCAATAAATCATGCAGACGTGTTTCAACTTTTTTTTAAAAGGAGCACATGCGATTTTAGACAGATAAAAAAAATATATATCCGTTTAATGTGAGTCCCTCAAGCTTTTTAGAGTTTCCAGGGCTGATTAAAGCCAACTCGATTTCTTTCAGTCTAGTTAGAATGTGTGTGTGTGTGTGTGTGTGTATGCGAACGCATTCATAGTCACATCAGACCGTGTGTCTGTGAATGTCTGTGGGAGTATGTCTGTGTGTGTGTGTGTATGTGTGTGTGTGTGTTTCAAGTCAGTGAGCTTCCAGGAACATGTTGTCAAGGGCTTTGAAATGCAAGTCAGCACAAGACCAAAGTTTGTCTGTGCAAGCATGGAGACATGTTTCCTTTTTCTTTGAGTGAACCTGAATGACTTTTTTTTTTTTAGCTCGGCAGATCCTGGGAGGAGCCAGGAGGTCTGTCTTAAAATGTAAAGAATACTCACATGACTGGACAAGCTTTTCTATTAACAACTTTTGGCCTGCTTCTATGTTTTATCTTATCCTTTAAAGTGCAGAATTCCCTCCAGCAGTGTCTGTTTTGACAATATGGGGAATTACTCATCATAACCGCCTGATTATAAGCCATTGCTTCCGAAAAGAACAAAGGAAAGTTCACGGCCTGGAAACTAGGGCTGGTTTTAAAGATCAAGTGTGTGTGAGCAATAAAGTTATTTCTTGCTTTGTTTGTTCTCTCAATACACTAAAATCCCTGGTCCAACTTCATAGCTAAAGTGTCTGCACTACTTCACCTGTGTACTTGTCGTGGAGTCAGGGATGGTTCTCTATTGTTTCTGGTTTATGGTCATTGCCTTCCCTGTATCCTGACTGATGTGTGAAGTTCACAGTTTGACGCTGCATGATTATAGCTGATAGTTCTGCTCTGAAGATTATGCAATTTAATGAGAACTCTTATTTTGACCATGCCCTTTGAAATCCTTAAAATATCCCATTAACAACATTGATGGATTCCTTTAAAAGGATGTAATATTTAAATAAATAAAAAAATCATTTTAGTAATGTTTATAATATTGTTGTGTTATAATATGTGTATTTAAGACTCTTCTGTGATATATGAAGATAATGCATCTCGTTTTTGCCATATGTCATCTTTACTGCATGCAATTACAACCAGACACAATTTTTGATTAAGCATAAGATAAAATTATGCATTAACATTCTGGACAAAATCAGTGTTTATCATTTACTTTTTAAAATCCAATTTACATCACCTCAGCTTTTTAACTTAAAATACACATAAGGGTTCGCAATGGGACAGATGTATAATTCATTCAAAACAGCGGGGTTCCAGCCACCCGGTCTCATTGAGAGCAGCTTTTGTGTTCTCCACACTCTGACATGTACACAGTAAATTGTTTCTGGCAGGGTTCATTTCAACTATTTGCCTCCTGACTGTCCAGCTTTGATGCTGTTTGTTTGCTTTGCCTGGGTGTACAGGCTTTAAGAGCCTTTGTCAGGACTTTCCGAATAAAATGTAACCAGCAGCGTTGTGCAATCAAGGCATTTTTGTACAAAAGCAACACGTATACGACAGTGATTGCCATGATGTACAGTAAAAAATCATTTTAAATTCAGGACTGAAATACCGTATTGAACTATCACACCTATTACATTTCTAAAATGAAAACATGAGTTATTTCTAACAGCTGTCTTGCCTTATTAAGCAAATAAGCCACCTCAGTCTAAATCTTTTTGTTGTTTTGTTTTGTAAATCTCACCAAGCAGCGTGAACTTGCTATAGCATGTCCTCCTGTGACATTTCCTCGCTCACTGCCACTAGAGGGACATATTTATTGCAATATAGACACACAATACATGCTTAGAACAGGCGCATACCTTCGGTGAGCCATGTCTCCTGAAGTTGGCTTAAATCCTGAAAGAGATCTGAAAAGGAACGTAAATCATTATCGCACTGATCTATTTTTCCCATACGAGCTTCAAATATTTATTTCCTTTTTTGTTCATCTGTTTACTACAAAAAAAATGTTCTGACATGCAATAGCTTCACAATACAGAGATGAAAATATACGGTGAAGATAGACAAAATGAAATTTTTAAACATTTTTGCTTCTTTACCTTCGGATTCCTGAGGGGGTAATTCGGTGTCCATGTATTTCCTTTTTGTTGCCATCAACAGTCTATTTAGGGGCCCATTTCCTTGCGACCTCTACAAAACAGAAACTAAATTATGTAAGTACAAAATGCATACTCAAAGTAAAATTATAGTGTAACTTCAGAACCACAAGGATGGATATTTATCTTAAAACTCACTATAAAGAACCTAAACCTTAATCTTAAAATAAATATTAAAAGTGATAATTGTCACAGTGCACTATGACAAGGTAGAAAAAATACAGGATCCTGTCAAGAATAAATGCATTTTGCAAAATGCTTTATAGTGCTATTACAATAGCAAATACTGCATTCAAGTATTCTCAAAAGGGAAGTTTTGATTTCCTTTTATGTAAGAATTCAGATTTGAGAAAAGCGTTTGCTGAAAGGATTCAACTTTACCTTTTGAGCGCAACATGGAGAAAACGAATATTTAGTAGACCAGTTGCGACCGTTTTAATTTGGTTTTAGCCCAAACTGAAAAGAGTTTCCAACGCAGCAGCGCTTGCTTAAAACAAATCACATGCAACGACGACAGAGAAACAGCACAACATCTCCGCGTGAAGCCCAGTGAAGCTTTGAAGTGAATAAAGCCATACTCACATTAGCTAAAGTATAAGGCACTTGCTGGTCCAGATATCCATCCATCTTATAATCCATGCCTTAACCGTTTGTGGTCATTTAGGCTGTGTTTTAATGAGATCCACGCAGACTGAGAGGGGAAGGAAGACGAACAGAGGCAGCAGCAGTTTGTGAATGGATCGCGTGAAGGCTGCATACGTAATGAGCTCCATTCACAAAAAACCACCAGCGTGCGTATAAACACACACTCTGGTCTCCTCTAAATCACAGACTGGACAGCTCGAGACCTGTTCTTTGCTTCATTTGAGGCAAGACGCTATTGTCTAAAGAGTTTGTAAAGGATTCTGTGGGGTGAAGACATTTTATACGATGAATCTGAATTAACTTGTGTATATGCCACGTCCGAGCCTATTTAGAGCCTAGTTAGAGCCTATTCTTCACCATTGGCCTAAAGTGATCGAAATTAAAACTGTATTGTTTTATTTCGTTTAAGTTTCAGTGATTATATATAGTGTAATTACTTATTTGTTTTAATAAATTTAGCTTATTATAATAATTTGTCATTTCTAACTCTATTTTCAGCGCAGAATCACTGCAGAATGTACATTTTATAGCCTATTTCAGGCAGCTTTTTAATACTTTTTATTATTGTTGTTATTATTTTATACCTAAAAATTCAACTGGAAAATGTGTATGTTTGGCATATACCGTAGATGTGTGGCCAAAAGAGCGAAAGAAAATCGCTTTTCTTAAATCATACTGCTGACTTTAACTTGCTTTTCTTGCTGTCGGATGTTCGCTTTGTAGGAAGGACTTTGATTGGTGCATTTTCTCTTTCAAGAGCTCAAATTTCTTCTCTTTGTCCTTCCTAATGAATGAAACCTCTCTGCGCATTCCAGCCAATCAGATTCAAGGTTTGAAAAGCGAAGGCGGAGCTTACGTTATTTCAGCCAATCGCGGCTTGAGAATCCCAAGGGCTTTCCCTAGTACGTTTCCAGTTGTTTTTCATTCACAAAAAAAGGGGAAAGTCGAGGAAGGAAAAATGCCATTCATAAAAACTTGCCCCAGCAGGATTGTTTTTATGGTTGTTTTCAGGGTTTGCTCTATTAACAACAGATACAGCTTGCGAAAACATCACGTGGTAGCTGCCGGGCTCAACAGCAGTGGATGGATGCAATCTCAGAATTGTATAAATGAGTGTACACTGGCAGCGAAATGAACAAACACCGACACATACTTTCCATTATAAACTAGAAAAACCTGTGCACAACAATGACGTTCTCTAGTGCACTAAACTGCGCGTAAACAGCGAATTACTTACAGTACTATATTAATGTTTGGCCATTTCATGCGGTGTGCGCGGACATTTTGGAACAGCAGCACAGTAACGTTATGTGCCCCTTCACAAAAAGATTGGCTAGTATTTCTGTATAATACTGTACTGTCCAAAAATGTACAAACGTGGTATTAGCCGTCATTGTAATCAGTCAAACTACTCGTTCAAGTGATACACTTTTTATGGCTGGTGTAGCCTACTGTGTGTGTATGTGTGTGCTTAACAGGCACGTGCACAGGTAGGGCTCAACCTGTGCAGAGCACATGCCCTTTTTGCCCTTACACTCCGAAGTGCCCTTTTTTTTGTGGTGTTTTTTTTTTTTTTTATCACTGCTATTGGTCACCCTTTACGTCTATCTTTCTGTTTTACCAAATGAAAGTTCTTAAAACGAGCTTGTGTAAATCTTATTCGATCCTCAAGCGGTCAGTAAGCTGATAACTCCGCCCCCTCTCATTGAATCAACTGAAGTTCCACAGCAGCCGCTCAGTAGACAACAGCTGAGCTGAACAAAGTTTTGCGAAGGGTAAATAAATATCTTGTTGTTTGAAGAAGTACTAATAAACACTGTCTATAAAGGCTCATATTTTATTTATTTGATGTCTGACTGACTCACTGAGACATGTGGGACGTCGCCTGAGAGAGAGGGCTAGCATTTGCCATCTAGTCATAGCCAATACATAGCCAACACTTAAATAGCCTGTGCAGATAGTAGCAATTCATCTTTTATAAAATGCTAATTTGGCCAAATGCATTTTACCACAGGAAAAACTGAGCGCTCCGTCTATATAGCTAAAAAAAACTAGTTTGTAACCTAGATGAAAATGTAATGTGATCCCGGCAGCGGCAGGCGCCATCGCCGTTGTAATGACTGACAGAAAAAAAAATCACATTTGCACACATTCGCTGGTCAAAAACGATATATTGATAAGTAATACAACAACATATAATTTGTTTTTACCATCGGAAAATCATAACAGGTGCGCCCCCGCGCTGTTTCGTACTGGAACTTACACAGCGACGAGTGATCCTCGTCACCTAGATAACATTTTTCTAAGAAATTTCTTCTTTGATTTATGATTGCTAATACACTTAATTTATTAACATTTAGGCTAATCATGTTATGGTATACTCTCTGTATACTCTCTTTATAAAATGTTGTAAAACATGGTTTTACTACAGTAATGTAGTAGTAACTAAAAAAAAAAAAAATACAGAAGATCACTGAAATCTTTATATTTTATCATACAGAATGTAATTCGTGATTCATTCCAAGGCTTCATTTATTTGATCCAAAATACAGCAAAATCAGTAATATTGTGTAATATTTTTACAATTTTAAATAACTGTTTTCTATTTGAATATTTTAAAATGTAATTTATTTTTGTGATCAAAGCTGAATTTTCAGCATCATTACTAATGACTCTTCAGTGTCACGTGATCCTTCAGAAATGCTTTTCACTGCAACTGTACTTTTCACACTATTTTTATTTATTTTTTCATTGCTGGCTTATTTTAGGGAAAGTGTAGTGAATAAGAGACCTTCGAGAGACCAACATCCCTGGTCCACCACAGTATCAAATTTTTGCCAGATACATGGCTCACAGAAGGTTGCTGTTGTATTAGGTTTAAAGAAGCCCTTAAAACCCTGTTTATCTATATTATCTAATATTATTATTATGGTTGTTATTAATCGTGAATAAATCTAAAGCTTTTGAGACTATTATTTTGTGTTATTGAATTTGTCATGAAGATGTGACCATTTCTTCCTTTTATGCAGGCTTACTAAATAATCTTGATATAAAAAGGGGGGGGGGGGTATGTGCCCTTTTTCAGTTTCAGCACATGCCCCTCAAAAGGTCTGTGCACGGCCCTGGTGCTTAATGTATTTGGGTTGGTTAAGGTTTGCTTAAGGACACTGCTGGTTTTAATTTCAGAATTAATATATATATATATTTTAAAATAAAATTTTCATATAGACTATCAGTATTGTATATCTAACACAGTTTTTTTCTCAAATCAACTGGCAAAAAATGTGGTTTCTGACTGATTTAACACTTACAGCTGCCTTTGTCTTTTTCTTGCTGTGTGTAAGGCAGCTCTCTGAACCTGAACTGCTGGTCACAGAACCTAGACTGTGTGTGTTTTCAGTTAGTGCCAATCATCCATGTGATGTGAGAGATGAAGTAGAAATATAAGGAGCCAAGGACGGTTGATCTCCAGCACACACACACAAACACTCCACCCCATCAAAGAACAAGCCCTCCATTCTTTCTCAGCTCCTTGTCAGGACAATGTTTACTCATATATGTATGCATTTGATTAAAAAGAGATTTCCCAAAGGTAACTTGTAACTTAAGTCTAGTAGTCAAAACACTGCTTTGGAATGATATTCTTCGAAATAAATATATGCGCATGAACAGCCTTATCAGGGTTTTCCTTTTGCTCTTGTGGTGGCTAAAATGTAACACTCATTTAGATATTTTAATTATTTTATTTTGTATTATAATAATTATTATTTTATTATTGTTGTTGTTTTATGTATTATTTTATTTTAAGATATTTCAAGAGGTTTAAAATATTAAATATAAAAATAAGTAAATAAAATATAAAAAAATTACATAATAATTAAAATGTAATAACATGAAGCCATAGCTTACACTCAGTCAGTCTGTACTTTGACCCCCTGTTGGGTTTTCCATTATCCCCCTTGCCAGGGCTGAGCCATGTGTTCAAACCATGAAACGTATGCTCACATTTTTCCTGCCAAATAATTATCTTTTCTCTTTACCACTGTCTCATTTACCACACTAAAATTTGTGTATGTACATACATATTTAAGCATGCATGAGACAAAAATCCCACATTCCATTAAACAATAATATGGCTATTGGTGTCCAGTGGGGCTTGTAGCATTTAGAGTAAACAGGAAGTTAAGTGTGTGCATAGGCAGGCGCTTGGTAAGGTGCTGACCCTGGGATGTTTACAGTGCACTGAGGGTGTGAGGAAGGGCAGCTCGCCGGCCTGGGCCATGTCAACTGGAAGAAGATTCCCAGTGCAAACAGCACCGTGTGAAACTCGGGAACGGGGCGTGCAGGCAAGGGCGGGGGACAAAGTTTTTCTTCGATCCTCTACTAAATAGTATGACTAAAAATAATCCCTACAGACGTGCTGGCCGCTGACTTATCTGACATCCTTTTTATGCCACGTTGCCAAATTTGGAGCCGGACTGCTTTGTATCCTGTACAGCAGAAACCATGGCGCCTGTGTGAACGTCCTCTGATTTCCTTCAAGCCATTTTAGTTGATTTTGAACCCTACATGTCTATATCTTTGTTTTTGGGTTGAACACATCATTGATTAAGCTTGAAACAATTATTGAGGCTGTAAAAGCTGTGTTCACCTTGGCCACATTTGGGTTTGTAAACGCTTGAAACTTTTGTTTATTGTGGCTGTAAAAATGTAGAAGCACCTCATCCATGAGAATAGCAGATATGAATGCTAGCATGGAGGAGAAAGGAGAGGATCAGGCTGTCTGTTGCTCTGCTGTCTGTTGTAAATCATAAAGTGGTGTGATGGCAGACGCCCGTGCCAGATTTACACTCTCTGGCACCGGGTCATTGTGTCATACTGTCTTTGCCTGCTGCTCTACCAGCTCACATTAAATTATTTCTTTATAGCCACAGCCGAATTCTTAACACTGTGGGCAACTACAAAATAAGACGCAGACAAGGATTTGTATTTGTGTTTGTATTTGTACACAAAAATGAAAAAAAAAAAATAATAATAATTTTGTGAAATGTACAAAAAAGCTGGCTGACAGACATTTACCTTAAAAAAAAAGTAGAAACATTTTAAGTTTTACAGATTTATCTTAAATTCAAATAAAATAAAAAATGCTTAAAAACAAGCGGTACAGAGAAAGCCAAAGCAAAGATCATGACAGGTATTCTTTTTTTCCATAAATATTAAACATGCTAATACACAATATTAAAGCCTACTTTTCTACCTACTGACTTTTTTTTCTATTTTGAATTTACCTCACAATTCGTGAGAATTCTGTGAAAAATTGCGGGAATTGCAGCATAAGAACTCAGAATTGCGTGATTTCAATTCTGATTTGACATATTGCAGTTTATACCTCACAATTCTGACTTTTCTTCTCACATTGGCAAGAAAAAAATGAAATGGTACCTTTTTACCTTTTTTATTTTTAATTATACTTTGGCAGAAACAAGCCTCCATACACAACACTAAATAATCTAATAAATAATTAAGCAGCAACAGATGTAACACAAGACCCTAATATACTAACATAACAGATAAGAAAAAAACGAAGTTACATTTATTCAAAAATTATCAAAAAGGAGAACTCTGAGAATGTCATTTTAATTAAGGTTTCTTTCCACTTTCAAAACTGTACATTTAGAAGTTACATCTATTAAATTAGATCTATTATAATTTTTTACCGTACAAAGCACCAGTTAACTGATTTTTGTAGTAGCACATTTGCAGTCTTTTACTCTTAAACTTTACGGCAATCGTTTTTTACAATGCATGTGTTTGTCTTTGTTTCTGAATGTTTGAGTATCATTGTGCCCTTCTACACTGAGTGGATGTATTTTTAAGTGTGCCTCTGTCTACGTTTTTGAAGGTCTGCTAGACATTTATGTGCACTGAGATACCGGTCCTCAGCTATTATTAATTGTTTGGCCGTTGCCAGGATGCCTGCCTATGTCAGACTAGGCAGGAAATGCTTCGGCTGGCATCTGAGCAGGCATACGCGGCTCGATCCAAGCATGGCCCAAGCACCTGCAGCCTCAGTCTCCATCCTCAGACAGAGGCCTGCTTGTTTGTCAACAGGCCCTGTCCCTGTTAAAGTCAGGGTCTCTCCGTAAGCTCGGTGCCATAAAGGATCAATCAGACTGGCACAATAGGCCTGTCCTCCAGCGAGATCTTTCTGATGCCCACACAGCTGCACCAGCCCAGCTGAATGTATACATCAGACACAATGACCTTTCCCTCCTATTCCCTCTGACAGCTTTTCTCTGGCTGCCAGTAGCACATCGGGAGTCCGTTGAGAAGACCTTTTTTTTTGGGTGTGTGTTCTAAATCTGGTGGGATCGGGGCAGCGTGGAGACACAGAGGAGTGTTGTTAGCGTCTCTGACAATGTGGCTTTTGTTTACATGCTCAATTGTTGGTTCAGCCAACTAGCTGACATTTCCATTTATATCCCATTTTCCAGGCCATTTCCATGCTAATTTAAGGACAAAACAAAATCACATGTACATCAGCGATCATAGTGATCCACTTGTGTTTGGGCCACAGAAATAGCCGTTGGGGTAGTAGTGATATCAAAGTCTTAAAAATGACCATGCTGAAGCAACAGTTTCTGTGTTAAAAATGTTAAATATGTCATATTATCAAGTATGTTTGTTATTTTGTCAAAGTCTCAAGGCAGTGGTTCTCAATCTTTCTGACTCTAAAGCATGCAAACAGTTTGAACAACAATATTCAAAGGCCCCATGACTTTTACAGTTGGACTCTTAAAAATAAAAGCTCTTTATTGATGTCAGTGAAAAATCTATAACATCTATGGAAACTTTTCATTGCACAAAATGTTCTTTATTGTGGAAAAAGGTTCTTTGTGGGGCCCAAAATGGTCTTATAGTATCATTGTGATTGTGAAAATGTCCTTTTGGAACCTTTTTTAATGACTGTTTGTGTTTTACTGAATAAGGATTATTACCCGCAATTTCTATTAAATAAAATATCAATGTTCATGACATAAAAAAAGCATATCCATTTTTAAAAAGCCCTTGTAAATGTTTAAAAATCAAAATGACTTTACCAGATCCATAAATTATACACTTAAATTTAGACTACTTCATATAACCAGGCTTTCCAAAAAAGTTGGAGCCCTGGCTCTTCAAAATGAGAAGGGGTTGAATTAAAATGCTAAATTTATTATTAGTTTTGGCTTATTTTAAACCATTTTCAAGTCATCTTGAAGCCCGCTTAGAGGTTTACTGAAGCCCTCTGGTTGAGAACCACTGCTTTTAAGCAATTCGGTGGCCATATTGGTAATGACTCCATGAAATGTGTTTATTTAGCTCAAATAGTGCAAAAGAACACATTTTTCTGGCTAGTTCAGCTAATGATAATGAAAAGCACAAACAAACAGGTTACTGGCTCTTTCAACCATTAATTAGTGTGAAGATTTCTCACATTCTGCCTTTTGTAGTCACAAAGTTAAGATGTGATTCGGGTATGAAGGAATAAATGATGGTCTGAGCTTTACATGTGGTCTGTGAATAAGATTTTAAGTGCACAAAACTGTGGGCCGCTGGAGTTAGGGTTCTGTTTGTAATCACTGAATAGCAATTTTCATCCGTATTCTTTGAATTTTCTTAAGGGATTACTGTAAAGTCAGTTTGATTTTGAGTTGTAATTAGTCTGCCTTTGTACAAACAGAGCAATATAAACAATGTCTCCAGATTTTCCTCGAAATGAACACAAGCCCATTTGGGAGAGCAAACAAAAATGTTCAAGTGTTTAGTTTAGGCTTATCCGGTTTTGTGTTGCCTGATAACATTCAGCTTGACCACATGTATAACTTGACACCGTCTTACAGCTGAGAAAATATGTGTTTCAGTGGGTTTCATTCGGTTTATAATTTATATCTCATTGCATATATCTCCTAATCCAATTGGCATTGACTTTCTTCAAACAATCACAACAAAAGGACATGCATGTGAGGAATGGTGTGAACATTTTACTATGTTAAACGCAGGCTTGCCTTGAGCTCTGGGTCATTAAAAGCAGCTGGGGTCTGCATGTCTGGCATGTGGGACCTGTGCTCTAGTACAGTGGCATTTGTTTATGGGAAGCATTCAAAGCTAAAAATGCCTCCATATTTCTTGCAGTCCTCTGTAATGAAATGTGTCCACGTGAAGAGATGGCTCACACTCACTGCAGAAACAGGTGACAGGACAGTGTTTGACAGGAAAGAGTGCTAGATTTTAGAATTAAATCAACCAAGAAATGAACTTAGAATTAATGCAACTACAGTCTAAAAAATGCTTGGTTAAATACAACCCAGCACTGGGTGAAATATGGACAAACCCAGCAACTAGGTTTTTTTGACCAAGTGGTTGGATTAAATGTTTAATGGGTAGTTTTATTTAACTCAACTATAGTTTAAAAATGGCTATATGGCTGGTTTAAAATGAACCCAAAATAAGCTGTAAATTAAAAATCAGATACATAAGTAGTAGAGGCATCAGCATTAATGAAAAACATTTAACCCAACTGGGTTTGTCCATATTTCACCCAGCTCTGGGTTGTTTTTAACCAAGCATTTTTTTACTGCTCATTTTATCATTTGATCACTTCTCTTTATAATTCATATAATAAGCCTCTAGATCAAAAAGCCTCTGGGAAAATGATATTTTGATTATTATTTTTTCTATTAAAACACTAAAGAGCTACAAAAATATCACAGTACTTTAAACATGACTATAATTATGAATTGTAAAATTGTCAATCACATGCAATAACAAAACTATCTTTATTAGTAGAAGTAGTACTATTAGTGGTAGTATAGTTGCCTAGAATTTAATAATTAATTATAAATAATTACTGTTGTTATTATTATCGATATTTATTAGTAGTAGTATTACCAGCACAATCAATGTTTGTCATTTCAGATTAAATACATTATATAATTCTAATATTAATAATTAAATAATAGCAATAATCATAATAATACTTAATTCAACTAAATAATTTCCTAAAAAACATTTGTGCCATTTTATATTGCAGAAAGTTCCAAAAGCATGAGGCCATCATGCCAGAAATCTAAGGTTGATCTTGTGGTTATTTATCTTCATTAGAAAATAATTTTATATTACACTGATTTATACTGATTATTATTATTATACTTATCATTAAATCATATTATATAGTTCTAACATTAACAAATCAACAACATCATTTTCCTTTAACATTTTCTTATCAACATTTTGGTATTAGAAAAAGGATTACTTTTTTTTTTGAAGGTGGTCCTTTAGTCCTGTTGTTCCCTAACAGAAACAAAAACGGTCTATTGCTTCACTTAAGCGTAATGCTAAATGAAATAAGCATCGGCCTCTGTGCCAGGAGTGCAGCAGGTAGTCTGTGACTGATCTCAGACTGCTGTCTAATGTCAGTAAATGAAGTCAGGGGTATTTGAAGGCATGAGCTCATTTTTCCATTCATGCTGCACAGAGGGCCAGTGTAAAAGACACCTCCACTCAGAGTGAGTGAGAGAAGCTCATCTACTTCAATTTAGATCATTAGATGAGTGCATACCATCATGTTTTCTCACCTTCCCGAAACCTCACTCTACAGATATCACAGCTGCCACTGAAAGATGGACGCACACACTAACATACACCCATTTTTTATTCATATACAAGTCCATCCACTTCCCCATGTAATTTCACTATAATCTGATTGTAATTGAGGGATGCGTATCGAATAGTGTTGTATACAACATCAAAACGGTCTCCATCACCCTCCCTTCAACTCCACCTTATCCATCAAGCCATGACATCAGCCCTTGTCTCGGTTACACATCCTCCCCAGTGTCCTGATGGCTGAGATAACGCAGGAAAGTCACTGATTAGCTGGGAATCTCATTACATGGCGTAAAAAGCAGCGACTACTTCTCTCTGTGTACATTTTCGAAGAATGGTATCAGATGCTAAACCTTGCCCTGCAGAGCAAGGAACCAAATTCATCTTTGGTTAAATGAGGAACAAAGTGCATGCCATCCGACTCTGATCTCTCTGATGTTCAGAAGGTGATGATTCAGTTGAGTTATAGCAGTGAACATATGATGTCTGCTGTATTTAGCCATTGCATATTAAACACAGCACCTGCTACATTCAACTGCTCTGTCCTATATGAGCTGCAAATTACTGATGGCCTTTTATTTAAGATGCTTCAAAAATAAAATAAAATAAAATAAAATATAAAGTTTGAATCTCTCTCTCTCTCTCTCTCTCTCTCTCTCTCTCTCTCTCTCTCTCTCTCTCTCTCTCTCTCTCTCTCTCTCTCTCTCTCTCTCCCTCTCTCTCTCTCTCTCTCTCTATATATATATATTATTTAAAGTAGTTTAAAAGTGTAGTTTAAAACACATGCCAGGATTTGTGCTCATGGTTCTCAGGTCTTGTGTTCATGCTGGTTTAGAATGGCTTTGAGAAACATTTATACAGTAAAAATACAAAAGTTTAAACATTTCACATGGTGTAACCAGGGGCGCCGGACTGGGGATAAAACCAGTACTGATTACCAGGGCCCCAAAGGAAGAGAGGGCCCTTGAAAAGTCTGGAATATATATTTTCATATATATATATATGAGGACTGCCTATGCATAGAGCCCAGGATCTTGTGCAGCGCCCCTGGGTGTAACCATCAAGTAAAAAGTAATTAAATTTATATATATATATATATATATATATATATATATATATATATATATATATATGTATAAATTTGTCAGGCTTTTTTTTTTAAACAAAAGAGCTGTATTTTTGTGCAGCATAACAAGTATGAGAACATAAACTGCAAAAAAATAAAACATAACAGACAATTCACAAAATAACACAAATTATAAGTTTCATTATTAAATCATTACATTTAAGGAAGTTTTACCACGTGAAATTTATAATCTGTAACCTTGTCATAGAAATTTAAAAACAAATTAAAAAAATAACATTAAATAAATAATAGTAATCATTAATAAATGCATTTTAAGAGGCCTTTCGGCCTTGATTAATCCATTATCTTTTATTGTTGTTTATTTTATTATTTGTTATCTTTATTTATTTTATTTATTTTCATTTGACATTTTTGTATTGATTTGTTTCTGCAAGTTGGTTGCACAGACAAATGACTTCCAAGTATTAATAAGCACCGAGGTACTTTTGTTATTCTTTTTTTTTTAGTATATATAATATAAGATTAATATTACAACAACTTAAGGTTTCCTGTACAAGCCTTTTATTCTTTCTCCTTCATCATGATTTACTTTCTTGACCGTGCAACACAATAATATTAAAAACTAATTTGAATCTAGAAATGAAAAACATGCTAATCATTGAGGAAATGTATCATTTTGAATGATTAATAGATCTAGACAACATTAAAAGGAATGTCATGCCTTTGACCCTCCAGCCGAAGATGTTTGTAGTGTTAATGGGTGGGTCTGACCGGCTGTGTGTATATTTAGCTATTCAATTATACTTGCTATTGCATAATCACCGGAGATTCAAAACAAGTCACGTCGCTGCTTGTTATTTAAGCCCTTTGGAGAACCTGTTTGTGTAGAGCATCACAGTCCGTGGGAGAATATCTGTGGCAGGATTCATTTCACCTTCAGGTATAGCTACATTGACCCTGCTTCTCGGGACACTCAGATACCACATTCTGTTGTATCTTCACAAACAGGCTTGCAAAATCTTTTGGTCTCATTTTATTTATTGTGTGTTTTTTTTATATATATTACAGTGTCATAGGACAAAATACCAAGGTTAATCTCAGCTTTGATACCCCTGCATGCGCTGAACAGAATAGCTGGGCACATCGTCTTTCATTGAGGCTATCATGTCTCATTCAACCGAGGGCAATCTGGGAGTTAGGAGCATCTCCTGTTACCCATAACTGAGCATCCTGCCACTGCCATGGTGAAAGTCAATACAGCCTCTGTAATGCTCAAAGGTGGCAAAATAGGCTTGTGTCATTGAGCAAACATTGGACAGTTATGTACCCACGTCATCATCATTCCAGGCCCAAGCGTTCTCACTCTTACAGTTATATTTCTTTGGGTGTCAGTTGGAACAGATGGGGTCATTCAGCAAAAGTGTTCGATAAGGTTTATGGCTCTATCTCTCAGCAACAGAATCAAATGAAATAAACCCAGAGGCCTATCTGTTGAGGTAAACATGAGCTCAGCTCTGTGGGTTTTCGGTAAAGCACCTGACTTCCGTTATATACAGTTGAGCTGAGTATATTTATAAAACAGAGAGAAACACGTCAGTTTCTGTGCATTTGGGGAGGCAGGAATAAAGCTCACTTTATACATCCATTATGGTTCATCTCATTAGACTAGTTCAACCCAAAGTGAGTGTTTTAATTGCATTGTATCGATGTGTTGTTTTTTATACAGAAGCAATACTACACTATTAGACTGAGTCGGTTTGCACTGAGATCACTGTAATCTCACACCATTAATGTAAGTGCACTGACCTTTGGGTTTCCGAACACCATGGTTGTGGTAAGAGGCGCCACCATGTGGGCTTTGTGAGAATGTCCTGTCTTGGATTAAATTGGCCAAAAATGGGAAACCCATTTTTTTTATATATATATATACTTATTATAATAAACTGCTAAGCATCAGAAATGGCTTTTATGTTCACCTTACTAGCGTGCGGCATATATTATCTCATTAATGGAATAATTCACCCAAAAATAAAAATTTTCTGAAACAGTCCTCATCCTCGAGCTGTACAAGATGTAGATAATAGTTTGTTTCTTCATCAGAACAGATTTGGAGATGTGTAGCATCCATCACGTGCTCACCAAGCGAAAATAGCCCAAAATAGTTCCATTCAAATAAATTGATGGATTTTGATGTAAGAGTGCAACAAGAAACTATTTCACTACGTTATTATGGATTAGGGATTGTGAACTAACTACTGTTTTGGACAGAAGCACAGGCAATTTTTTTTTTAGTTCATAAGATGATAACTGATGGACTGGAGTCATGTACATAGATTGTGGATTATTTTGCGGTTTTTATCAGATTTTTTTATTCTTATTCTGACAGCAGAGGATCCATTGTTAAGCATGTGACATAATGCTATATTTCTCAAAATCTGTTCCAATGAAGAAACAAACACACACACACACACACACACACACACACACACACACACACACACACACACACACATCTTCTTTTTGCTGGTGTATGCTTACATTCTCCAGTAGATGGCAGGACAACATAAGATGGCAGTATACTCAAGAAATGTATATCCTTGTGTTTTAATTTAAATAGTTCTATATAAAACTTGAATGTATCAGGTGGCTAGAAATATGCTATGGTCAAAATCACTTGAAGTTTATTAATGATAACTTATATTTAGACAGTGTAAGAACATCATAGGATGAAAGTACCGAGCTAAAGTTTAAAGAGTTTAGATTAACTGATATAGGCTACTGTAATTTCTCGCTACATTCTTGCATGTGCTGTTTTGATGTTAATATGTTATTGCCAAGTCTAACAGGTGTGAAATTGATATTGAGCATATAGCCTAAAAATGTATTGTAAAATAAAAGTTGATTAAAGAAAGGAGAAAAATGTGTCTCTTTTTCTTCTCTCTTTAATCAAATTAATTTACGAATTAAAAATATATATATTTTAAGTTGATTACATATTTTGGATAGCCTTATAAAATATCTAAAAGTAAAAGTTAATAGAAAATTAACATGACCTTAAAAAAATGTAATTGTGTGATTAGCTAGTTGTTTAAACAATATATTAGGGAAAGAATGTACTACATAGCACACCACATATGGAGCTCCTTGTCATAATCTGAATATGTACATTTACTTTTAGCCATTTAGCAGACGTTTTAATCCTAAACGACTTACAAATGATGACAATAGAAGCAATCAAAACCAACAAAAGAGCATTAATTAGTGAATATAATCCAATTATCATTTATACATTATTTTTTCTAGAACATCAATGTTGAAAGTATATTTGTGTGTTTGAGTGCAATAAGAAGAAAGCATGTGAGAGAAAAAGAGTATTTGCACTGACATCCTTACATAATATAGCTCAACTAATTTGTACCTGTGATTGGGAACAATCCATGGAAAACCAGTGATGTCTTGTTCTTTCCAGAACTTTCAAAACCAATTAGACTTTAACCTCTGATCGTACACAGAAACATACATCCACGTATACCTTTACTGCATAATAATCCTGTATAAACATTCAAACCAATCTTACCTAAACAGGGAAACTCGATATCTTTAACACATTCACCAGGTTGTAAACATTTAAACCCATCTGTCAGGACTGTAGATCAGTCATTTGACTTTGAAAACATTTCATTTCTCCCAGCATGCACCTACCCTTATCATCTCCTCCTCTTGCTTTCATTTTCTCCCTCTCCATCTCTTTCACTTGCCCTCTTTTCTTTTCCCCCTTCCTCATCCTGTCTCCCCCCATCTTTGGTGAAATATGGACAGGAAGATGACCACATGGGCCGAGAGAGAATCCTGCAAGGTTGCCAGGTAATAATGACAGCCTTTTTGAAACAGGTCAGGATTTCAGCAGCATTTTATTTTCTGTTGATGAGGAGAAGAGAAGACAGGGGAACATCTGGAAGTGTAGAATAACACCCGTTTGGCTGGGTGTCTGCAGTGGATGACAGATTCTGTATTTTTTCCTCCGCCTGTTTGCCGATGCGTCTGTGGAACATTCCTGTATTCAAATAAGACTTCAAAATGAGTTCGTTCTGCAAAAGCCATTTTGCAAGCACCTCCAAACATGTTGAAGAAAAAGCTGGTATGATCAAACAAATCCCCTGAAATAAATAAAACAAGTGAAATATGTGGAGCTGAACATCTCGTTCTTGAAATTTGTCAGAGGAATGAGCCTTTCCCACTGAATATCTCTGAAGAAGAGATTCATTATTCTGTCAGGGCTTGTGTTTTTCTGTCTTGTTTGTTCTCACAGTTGCAGATGTGGTCTGTTAGTTTTGGTTTACCTCAGATTTGAATGTTTGCTCTGCCATCCATACAAACTTTAAGTGTATTAACTTTTATTTTTAAGGTACAGGTTGTAGGACCTGCCACTAGAGGGTGCACTATCAAAACAATAAAAATTGCGTGTTTTGATGACGCTAAGAAGGAGCATAGAATGATGGGATTTGTTGTTTTCTACCCAACTGCTGACGGCCATCAATCGGACGGAAAGATAAATCATGGATTTAACGCGAGTACAACAATTTGCGCGAGTAGATTACATACAAAGTCAATGCAAAGGCGCGATCAGACTATGGATCAGACGCGTCCTCACACGGGTCTAGAGACGCGATGCCCTGCATTTGGCGTGTGTGCCCCATAATACTAATCTTGTTGATCGTTATAATAGCATACGTTTTCTGTTACGCATCAAAACAACTCACCTGTCGGGTAAAACACAAGTGAAAGTTTGTCGCAAAGCTACTTCCGCATTTGTCCACGACACTGTTGTCATGTGGTTTATACGTCAGTAAAGGCGGTACCAAAGGGTAACTGACATCATTGACAGGCGACTGCACTGCCCCGTGTCACTGTCTAGAATGGGAATTTTCTCATGATTTACAAGTAGTTGAAAACATTAGAGATATTGTTAGCAATCAGCTGGACAAAATATATAACACTAGAAAGTGGTTTTTGGATATTTTACTGCAAATATCTTATAAATTGTACCTTTAAAAGGATAAGTAGCTAGGTGAAAACTACAAACCCGATTCCAAAAAAGTTGGGACACTGTACAAATTGTGAGTAAAAAGATTAATGGAATAATTTACAAATATCATAAACTTATTTTTTATTCACAATAGAATATAGTTAACATATCAAATGTTGAAAGTGAGACATTTTGAAATTTCATGTCAAATATTGGCTCATTTTGGATTTCATGAGAGCTACACATTCCAAAAATGTTGGGACAGGTAGCAATAAGAGGCCGGAAAAGTTAAATGTACATATAAGGAACAGCTGGAGGACCAATTTGCAACTTATTAGTTCAATTGGCAACATGATTGGGTACAAAAAGAGCCTCTCAGACTGGCAGTGTATCTCAGAAGTCAAGATGGGCAGAGGATCATCAATTCCCCCAATGCTGCGGCAAAAAATAGTGGAGCAATATCAGAAAGGAGTTTCTCAGTTATCATCATCTACAATGCATAATATCATCCAAAGATTCAGAGAATTTGGAACAATCTCTGTGCGTAAAGATCAAGGCTGGAAAACCATACTGGATGCCCGTGATCTTCGGCACTGCATCACATACAGGAATGCTACTATAATGGAAATCACAACATGGGCTCAGGAATACTTCCAGAAAACATTGTCGGTGAACACAACCCGCTGTGCCATTCGCTGTTGCCGGCTAAAACTCCATAGGTCAAAAAAGAAGACATATCTAAACATGATCCAGAAGCGCAGGCGCTTTCTCTGGGCCAAGGCTCATTTAAATGGACTGTGGTAAAGTGGAAAACTGTTCTGTGGTCAGATTAATCAAAATTAGAATTTCTTTTTGGAAAACAGCGACACCATGTCTTCCAGAATAAAGAGGACAAGAACAACTCAAGTTGTTATCAGTGCTCAGTTCAGAAGCCTGCATCACTGATGGTATTGGGTTGCATGAGTGTGTGTGGCATGGGCAGCTTACACATCTGGAAAGGCACCATCAATGCTGAAAGGTATATCCAAGTTCTAGAACAACATATGCTCCCATCCAGACGTCGTCTCTTTCAGTGGAGACCTTGCATTTTCCAACATGACAATGCCAGACCACATATTGCATCAATTACAACATCATGGCTGCGTAAAAGAAGGATCCGGGTACTGAAATGGCCAGCCTGCAGTCCAGATCTTTTACCCATAGAAAACATTTGGCGCATCATAAAGAGAAAGATGTGACAAAGAAGAGCTAAGAGAGTTGAGCGACTAGAAGTCTGAATTAGACAAGAATGGGACAACATTCTTATTCCTATATAATGGAGTGACACATTTATGGTTGTATGTACACTACCATTAAAAAACTTTGAGTAAGAATATTTTTTTAAAGAAATTAATACTTTATTATTAATTGTATTAAATTAATCAAAATATACAGTACTTTTCCTATTTCAAATATATGCTTACTGGAAACTGGAGCAGTGACTCCTGAAAATTAAGCTTTGCCATCACATGAATAATTACATTGTAAATATATATTAAAGTAGAAAACAGGTATTTAAAATTGTGATATTGTTTCACAATTTTACCGTTTTTATTGTATTTTTTTAATCAAATAAATAAGCCTTTGAAGAGACTTAAAAAAACAAATTAAATAAAATCATTCTAACCCCAAACTTTTGAACATTAGTGTATATTTAATTTGTTTCATTACAATATCTAAAATAGCTCATTAGACATGTTTTCTGGGCTCGCAAAGCTCCCCCCAAGCAACTCTGCAGCAAGTGTTCAGACGTTCCCCCCTGTGGTGAGGACAGACCCCCACTCTCCCCTGCTCTAACCTGGAGCATCAGCACCCCCACTGGGTCCTGGCTGTTTATCTCTTCCGAAGCGCCCGTGATTAATGAGGCCCTGAACACATCCTCTTTCCCTTGAACCAGCTGAATAAACAGGCTACGTTATTCCAGCCTTGCCTGGGAGCTCAGCTACAGGTTGCCAAAATCCCCTGGTCACCCCACACAACTCCCCAAGACCCCCTGGCTCTCTCATGGGACAGTCCTATCACACACAAGGGACAGCAGAGGGCGATGAGAGGTATAACAGGAGGAGAGTGCAGAAACTTTGTTGGTACTGAAAGTTTATAATGGGATAGTTCACCCAAAAATTTACATTTTGTCATTATTTTACTTACCCTCATGTCCAAACCATGACTTATATTCTGTGGAACACACAAAAGTTATATATAGATATTATAAGATATGTTTCATATCTACCTCTTAGCCATTTAACAACTTCTTGTTCAATTCTCAGCTGATTATCACATTTATGAATGATACAGAAGACATCATTTTATGGCTAATCCTGATTTCAGTGTTTGATTGTATATTATAGATATAGATATATAATATTTCTTGCTTTCTGTCTTTGTGAATATAGTCAAAGCTGAATGGTATGACACAGTAGGATTTTAGAAAGGATAATTTAAAAGAGGAAAAAAAGTAATTTTGGGAGATAAAAAAAAAAAGGTGTAAATAATATTTAATCCATATGTGACCCTGGACCGCAAAACCAGTCTTAAGTCAATAGCCAAAAAAAAGAAAAACATTGAATGGGTCAAAATTATACATTTTTCTTTTGTGCCACATCATTATGATAGTAAGTAAAGATCATGTTCCATGAATATATTTTGTGAATTTCCTTTGGTAAATATAAATAAAACTTCATATTTGATTAGTAATATCCATTGCTGGCATTGGACAAATTCAAAGGCGACTTTTTTGATCCCTCAGATTCTAGACTTTTTTTGTTTGTTTTTAAAAAAAAAAAAAAAAAAGACTGGTTTTGTGGTCCAGGGTCGCATATTATAATTTTAAAATGTATTATACTCTAATTACAAGAACTTATTTTTTGGAATCTGATTATGTAATCTAAAGTAAATGTAATCATGTATGTATATAGTAGTGCTGTCAAACAATTAATCGAAACCAAAATAAAAGTTTTTGTTTACATCATATATGTTTGGGTATTTTGTATATTTATTATGTGTATATAAATACACAAACATACAGCATATATTTTGAAAATACCTACATGTATTTACATACAATTTCATATATATTCTATATTTAATATAAACGCAAAATTTTTCTTATCTACGTAGTAAATATACACAGTACAAACACATATATTATGTAAACAAAAACGTTTATTTTGGATGCGATTAATCACGATTAATCGTTTTACAGCACTATATATATTTTGAAAGCCCTCTTTTTTTTTGAAAAAAAAAATGTGCACAATGGAAAGTTTTGGCTATTTTTTGTAGTTAGAATCATCAAATTAAGTAATATTAGCCATTTTATTAGATGTAGGGCAGTGCAATGTCAGAATGTAACTTTTTTGGTGAACTTTCAACATAAGCAGTTTCCTTTTTCTGGTACTTTTTTAGTCACTTGGTAAACCGCCATGACTAAACGCTGATGTATGACTGTTCTAGTCTGTACCCCTTTCATTTGGCACTGAGCAGGAAGAATGATTACTACATTTCTGTGTCTCGACATACTGGTGAAATAGATCGATATCAGAGAACAAAACCACTGCCTTTCCCTCTTGATCCAACCACAGTCAGCATTCCAGCTGGACCGGGGACTTTGTTTTTCACCCTGTTATTTTTTATTAGTATGGACTATGTTTAGAGTGAGATTTTTTTAATATACTTTCCCATTTCTATTTTTCTTTTCTTTAGAATGATTTGTTTTTCTGAGAATTATCCAGATGACATAGACTAGAGAATCACTTCCACTTGCTCACTAGTTGCTGACTACATGAGGCTTTAGTTTATTTGTTTAGGGAGGGCTGGGGTGCTAGAAGTTTGTTTCCTAAACGCTGCTTCAGTGTCAAAAGTTGTACTCTCCACTTGGTGGGGGGCTTTCCGCAGTGATGGTACGAGCTTTACGGAGGCAAATCCCTTTCTGTGTTTCACTAAGGTTTGTGTTTCTTGCTCCCTTCACATTAAGGCCATTTGTCCATGAGCATTTCCTCCTCTGTCTGTTTCTGTTTCTGCCTGTAGTGTCTGAACTCACACCTCCCAAACTGGAGCTGATCGTGGTGTTTGACTGATGGCCGGACCTTTACAAGCCTCCTTCACCCAAATGTGCTGAGGAGCGATCGCAAAACCATTACACATGGCCAATTGCGCTAACTGTTAAGAGCAGTCTGGACTTAAAACAAACAACAATTTGACCCACAAAGGTGCTCTTTTTATAAGGAACAAATGTTGAGCTGGGCAGCATCGCTTTAACCCTTGTGTGGTGATGTTCAAGTTTTTGCACTACATTTTGCAATATATTTTGCATATAGCAATGATCACTGTTAAGTATGTGTACAGAGAGTACTTGGAAAGACACTAATTTTGAAATTATTATTTTATTATAATAATAATTATCAATTCATAATTATATGTGTGTGTCTAATAGTGCTGTCAAAATGTTTCCATTTTTGTTTCTTTTTTAAATTAATGCATTATAAGCCAAACCATTATCAAACTAAATTCAGTAATACAATTTTATATTTGTATATAATTTTTTTTTTTTTTTGGATTCAATATTTCTCCTACTGCTTGGCAGGTCTGTTTTTCAACCTCAGAATTGATTGTATTTAAGTTTTATTAACAGTGAATTACTGAAATAATGAGAAATACTGTAATAATTTCTTACAATGCTTGTACATAAATGGTCTTGTGACAGTAATTTTGTCAAATATTATTACATTTTAAAATAACTTATATTTCTATGTTAATATATTTAAAAATGTAATTTATTACAGTCATTGCTCCAGTCTTCAGTCACATGATCTATCAGAACTCATTCTAATATGATTTTTGGTGCTGAAGAAATATTTCAGATATTATTAATGTTGAAAACAGTTGTGCTGCTCAATATATATATATATTTTTCAGAATGTTTTGACGAATAAAAAGTTCAAAATAGCATTTATTTGAAACATCAATCTTTTGTATGAATCTAAATGTTTCTTTTAATCAGTTTAATGTGTTCCTTTTAATGTAAAAGTGTTATGTATATAACAACAAAATCTAAAATATATTTTATAAAAATACATAACAATGATCTCTCTTACATTTCTATCTATCATTTTCTTCATATTCATGATAATGCTAAATGATTTTCAATACAATATCAGTTAAAACCCACATATTTCTAGTTTGGAATTGATGATCATGTACTTGTGTATTTATATTGCTGGGCCTGGAGTTGTCTTATTCTCTTATCTAGTCTACATTAGTATGTGCTAGCCCATTTTAACCCAAACACTAAATAAGAGATTGTGAAAACGATAGGGAGAAATGTTCCATAAATTCAGTGGTCCTGGTCGGATAGCGATGCCTGACCGAGGCTGGACAGGAGACTTTAGCCTGGGCCTGTGTGGCGAGACAGAGAGGGAATGTGTGGAGGTGTGAGCTGAGCGATAGGGAGCAGGGGTGATTACTGTTGACAGGGACTGTAGACATAAGCTTCCCTTTCCTCATAACCAGCTCCTCTTTGAGTCAGTACCCATGGGGACTGAGAGCTGACTGAGAAACATCTGGAGCATGGTGATGCGCACGTTGCAAGGAGTGAGATTTTATGTTGAAAATATTCCATGTCTAGGGACAATTGCTGATGTGAAATGGAAGCAATATGATATAACCATCAAATCATATAATTTGCAGGGGGAACGTGCATTATCCATATATCAAATGTTGACTTACATTGGCAAAACTACTGTTTCAGCCCACAAACTCAAGTTAGCACTTTGTAACCATGTTTGAGGTCATGTATGGAAACATAACTGTGGTCAAGTCAAAAAGAAAGAATCATAATAGATGTTTTGCTGGAGCTTGTATGCATATTTTATTAAATAAATTGACTAACATGATATAGATTTGTTTTACATCCCATGATGGAACTTGAGTTCAAAGGTCAAGTTAAAAAAAAGTCTCATTCTCTGAAAAC
Source organism: Carassius auratus (assembly GCF_003368295.1). Taxonomy (NCBI): domain Eukaryota; kingdom Metazoa; phylum Chordata; class Actinopteri; order Cypriniformes; family Cyprinidae; genus Carassius; species Carassius auratus. Next base: position 3,465,925 of record NC_039254.1, read on the forward strand.
AATTGAGGAATAGGTTAAAGTATCATGTGTTTCTGGAACTGAGCGTTTGTATTGTATTCAATTAGAGCTTGTGAGTATGAGTTTTAGCACTACCTCTGAACTGTCCAGCAGTGTGTGTGTGTGTGAGGGGTGGAGGTCTCTAGGCCATGGCCTGCATGTCGCCGGTAGGTATTCTCCTGAGGCACCGCACTCATACGTGGAAAAGCGCTTGACGCTCTTCCTCACTAGAAGCGGAGCACGAAGTGGAGCCAACCCAGAAGAACACAAACAGAGGTGCTGCGTGAGCCACAAATCCCTGCTTCCTCTGAAACTTCCAGCCTGCTTTTTTCCTGTCCAAATTCCATAGCCATTAAACTTTTCCTGGCAGCCAGTCAGAAAACAACAGAGCAAACCTCACCCAGAACCCCCCTCCCTCCCCTCAGGTCCGCACCAGCACTTGGGATATCGGAGATCAGGAGTCGAGCTCCTTAAATAAAAGTCTGACTTCATAGTTGTTTTTGCCGTGTATCAGATTTCCTCCAAAGTGTCTACCGGTCTTCAAAAGGGACAAAATGAGGTGTTGCTGAGAGTGTGGCTCCTTTTCCGTCTGTTTGGTCTCCACTGTGTCTGACTGTGTCTCAAAAGTGTGCAGAAATTGTGTAAAACATGACTATATTTGATATAATAGATATTATATATTGCTGTTTAAAATTATTTTATTCTGCAATGGATGTATCAAATTGATCAAAAGTGACAGTAAAGATACAATATTTCAATTTCAAATAAATTTAGTTCTTTTGAACTTAATTATTAATTAACCCGGTTTGCAAAAATATATACAGCTAAAATGGCTTTACTATCACAGGAATAAATCAAATTTAAACATTTATTAAAATAGAAAACAATTATTTTAAATTGTAATAATATTTCACAGTTTTAGTAATATAATATAATATAATATAATATAATATGAATTTTGATCAAATAAATAGATAGATAGATAGATAGATAGATAGATAGATAGATAGATAGATAGATAGATAGATAGATAGATAAAAAGGTTGATAAAAAGATAGATAGATAGATAGATAGATAATACCTTTAATATAATTATGATATATTTATATGTAACAAGTTAATATATTTATTAAAATAATTATTAAAATAAAAACATAATTTAGAACTTCTTGTCTCTGAAAGCCGTAAACTCCATAAGCTTTAATCAGTGACTCATTGACTCAGACTCTTCCTTTCTTCAATCCTGTCTTTTACCTTGCCTCTTCTTTTACCTCTCCAGAACAATCCCATGAGGACACCAGGGCCAGGCCAGCTGCTGTGAGTTGTAAAAGGCAGAGAGAAAATGATTGAGAGGAGAGAGCAATCTGCGTGGGTCAGGGGTCAAATCTTCACTGCTAAATGAGAACAATCTGGAGTTGCTTGTAAACTGTGAGTCAAACTGAAAGACAGATTAAAAGTGGGGAAAAAATCACTTCAGGACCTAGCTTAGAAGAAAATACAGAGATGTGATTTGCTAGATAGAACATAGGGTATTTCCAAACAGCACATTTGTGGATAAACCCAGAATGCAGTGGGACAGATTCATAAAGCCATCTCAAATGAGATGGACTATGTTATAATAACGTCAGTGTTTGTCCTGTAAACTGATCGCCTGGCAAGGGCTGGTTAGACTGTTGCTTAGACTTCCTCTTCAGAATCAGACAAATTTCACTGTAATCACTGTAAGGGTAGATTTCCTGTCTTTCGTTCATATGGTCAGGGGGAAATGAAAGCAGGTGACTGTGGAGCACAGGCCTGATGGTGTGGTGGATGGAGACAAGTGGAAAAGGGACTGAAGACAGCATGATGGATCTTGTTCCCCTCTACAGCTAATTTACAGCAGTGTTACAGAAAGCAAAGGCTGGGTTTGTAGTATATCAAAAGGTTGTTCTGTGCGGCAGGATTATGTTCACCTGTTATGTGCCTTTACTGCTTACAGATCTGACAGAATTTGAAAGAGAACAAATATATGTATATACTGTATACAAGTGAACAAAATGTTATGAATGCACACACAAAACGAGAGATCCAATTGCAGTGTTTAATACGGGAATCCAAAAATCAACATCCAAACAGGCAAAAGGTCAAAACCGAAAAACAGTCCCAAACAAGAAACACGAAAACACTAGGGAACACAAGAAAGCAGGGTGACAGAAAACACGGACTCCATGAAACAGATAGAAACAAACCGGGTATATATGGACAGATGAAAACGATGAAAGTGGGAACAGCTGAGTGCAATTAACAGGTGTGCAATTAACAGTGATGAATGGGACAAAGGCTTGTGGGAAATGTAGTGCCTGCAGTGGGGTGATTGCCCCCCCAAGGAGCAGCTACCAGATGCTCCTCAGAACACAAAAACAAAGAACACAAAAACAAACCAATAGAACAAAAAGACCAGGAGGGAGGTGGACTGGTGGAGGATCAGGGCAAGGGACGGAGGGCCAGGTCCATAGAGGGGAACAGGGACATGAAGTGGAAAAACCACCAACAACAACAAAACAAAGAGACCAGGAGGGAGGTGGACAGGATAGGACGAGCACTCTGGAAGTTCAGCTGAGACGTGACGAGGCTCTGGAAGTTCAACTGAGACGTGACGAGGCTCTGGAAGTTCAACTGAGATGTGACGAGGCTCTGGAAGTTGGAAAGGGGACCTGACTCGACTCTGGAGTGACCACGGAGACCTAACTCGACTCTGGAGGTACCAAGGGGACCTGACTCAAATCTGGAGGGACCACGGGGACCTGACTTGACTCTGGAGGGTCCACGGGGGCCTGCCTGACCCTCCAGAGTCGAGTCAGGCCACCACTGATCAGGTCCCCGATGATTTCCCAGAGTCTAGTCAGATCACCATTGACCATTCCTGAGTCAAGTCAAGCCACCATTGACCATTCCTGAGTCAAGTAAAGCCACCATTAACACCCATGAGTAAAGCAAAACCACATTTAGATCTCATGAGTCAAGTCAAGTCACTCTTGATCTCCGTGAGCAAAGTCGAGTCACCAATGATCTCCGTGAGCCTGACGTGACTCTGGAAAGTCGACGGGGATCTGACTTGTCTGGAAAGCCTCCTGTGGCTGCCATCTTGTGCAGTGGCGCTGGGCTGGTGGCCATCTTGTCTGGAGACACAGGCCTAGAGTCGGCCATTGTGTCTGGGGAGATTGGTGTAGCTGGGGTATCCCATTGAGGACGATGGTGTAGGTACCTGGTGAACCCCCAAAAGTCCCGGATCTCCAGCCCTTTCATCTCCCACTCAGGCACAGGGTCATCCAGGCAGGCGTTAAATAGGTCCTTAAGTGCCTCATCATTATATCCTATCCCTACTGCCATCGTCCAAAATAATCTGAGCTAACCCACCCACTTCACTCCCCTTTTGATGGAGGGTGGTTAGGTTCAAGAGCATCCCCCTCCTCTCCTCCATGTTGGCTGGGGAATGGATACAAAATCCCAAACTGCTGGGTCTGGGCATCATGGAGTCATTCTGTTATGAATGCACACACAAAACAAGAGATCCAAGTGCAGTGTTTAATAGGGGAATCAAAAAATCAACATCCAAACAGGTAAAAGGTCAAAACCGAAAAGCAGTCCAAAACACGAAACACAAAAACACTAGGGAATACGAGAAAGCAGGGTGACAGAAAACAAGGACTCCATGAAACAGATAGAAACAAACCGGGTATATATGGACAGGTGAAAACGATGAAAGTGGGAACAGCTGAGTGCAATTAACAGTGATGAATGGGACAAAGGCTTGTGGGAAATGTAGTGCCTGCAGTGGGGTGACTCTAAGTGGAAGTGAGACCACTAGTGGACACCCAGGGAAACACAGACCATACACTGTGACACAAAACTGCTGCTAATTTACATAAATAAGACTATCCATTGGATTTCAAAAGGATAGTACACCTAAAAATCTAAATTTGCCATTAATTACTCACTCTCATGCCATTCCAAACTTGTAATAACTTCATCTTGAAATTCATGAGCTTTCTGGCCCTGCATAGAACGTGTCATGAATGTCTGTGGAAGACTGATATAATAGAGAAGAAATAGTTGTTATTTTTCTTTTTATCTGTGCAAAAAAAAAGTATTCTCGTACCTTCATAAAATTGCGGTTGAACCATTGATGTCTCATGGCGTATTTCAAGTACAGTATGTTCTAACTACCTTTCTGAGTCTTGAATGTGATAGTTCTGTTGCTGTCAGGGTCAGAAAGCTCCCGGATATCATCTAAAATATGTTAACTTGTGTTCCGAATATGAACGAAGGCCTTACAGGTATGTAATGACATGAGGTTAAGTAATTACTGACAGAAATTGTATTTTTGGGTGAACTATCTCTTTTAAGGACCAGCTCAGACCAAAAAAGATAGCTATAACAATAGGGCCTTTCGCACCACTTTAGTTCCAGATTTAAATGTACTGTACTAAAGTCCTGGGACGTTTTTGCTTGAACTATTTCCCAGTACCATTTAAAAGGTTGCATTTGCACCAACAGTGTGTACTAGAAAGTGACGTAAGCCAGTCTACAGCGACATCACTTGTGTGTGGCGTTCAACAACGGAGACAAGGAAGAACAACGTTATTAACAGGAGGATGGAGGACACTGTGATCGGAGCTGTGTTTTTGTTGTGTCTCGCGTTTTTTTTTTTTTTACAGTAATGGACATGGAATGTCAACGTATACGTAAAGCGATTGAAAGAATGGAAAGGAGGACTAAAACCACCTTTCCACTGCACACGGCATTTGGACATGACTGTCGTATTTCTCTCTCTAGTGGCAGTCGCGCAGAACATTCAAACTGGTCTTGCAGCAACCATCACCTCGGCATATTCACCATGGTAAAATGAATAATTTTTATGAAGATCATTAATTTATGAATGCATCATCACAAATGAAATTACAGTAGGTTTTATGGGGCTAATCAATGTAAATAATGATTTAATAATTATCAAATAATTGTTTCAGCTATAATTATTTTAACGCATCATTTCACAGAAATAATGTTTAGAGAATAATGTTAAAGTGAACAAAATATTGGTAATTCTGACCTTGCGCCGATAGTATTGATAAGAATACATATGGCACATATGGTCTAGCCACAGAAGTTCAAATATTTGAATGCATCCGAAGCTCAAATCGGATCCCAAATTTCTGCATTCGCATATGATTGAAACACCATGCACTTACCGCACTACTTTCCACTGGAAATTGATGACTTCCGGTCTGTCGCTTGTCAGTCGTCAGAGAGACAGTGGAAATGCAGCTTAAGAATCTTTTATGACAACTGGCAGTGCTACATTTGCTACAAATATCTGTGCTTGAACGTCAGTCCATCTATCACTGTTCATCATACTTGCAAAATAAGTTGACACAATGTTTACAGTATGTTTAAACAGCGTTTTAAATCATGGTGGATCAGGGTGTTTTTGAATGCGTCTGGCCAATCAATGTATACTTGCGTCACCGTTAGTACCAGTCTGGCACTAAATTGCACCCAGTTCTGGCGGTGAGAAAATGCCAAAAAGTGGGTTGTTCCACAATTAGTTACGATGCTATGAAAAGGTTCCCACGGTGCGAAAGACCCTAATAACTATACTAGCGTCCAGACCAGTGCATAATAATATTCTGTTTATTATAAAAACAAGTTACCATAATGTACTTTTACTGATTAAAATTCTTGAACTCTTTAAAGTCCATTGAATATTGATTGGCTGTCCATGGTTTTATCACTCAGCAACTGGAAAAATTCATTTTAATGTGATTCCAGCGATATCGTTCCTTTTTACCTCTATACTGTAGTAGTGGTTTGGACTTCCCTATTCTCATTGAATTAAGGTTCAAAAATTGTGGTGGAATTAGTAGAGGCAAATAGATCCATCCTCTGTTGTCAGTGATGTATGAAGCCACTTTCAAACCAAACAGCTTTCTGCTGGTCAACTTGACAAAACCGTGTAAACAACATGTGAACCCAGTGTGAAATCTGTATGGGCAAATCTTTCACTTTGGAGATATTCATTTGTTTGTATTAACACCTGCATATGTCAATGGGAAGTCCCAATTTAGATGTGAGGTAAACGTGTGTATGTATGTGTAGGCTATGTCCTCCACGCATGTTCTCAGTGCCCCAGTGGGTTTGATTCACTTTCCTCCAGCACACAATCCTCAGTGCGACTCATTCAATCCTTGAACTCTGCTCTGACCTCTGCCTGTTGTTTTCCCAAAAGTTCTCAAAGTTCTCAGATATCTCATCTCATACCAGAGGAGGCGCTGACCAGAGAACGAGAGTCCCTGACTGATGCCAGAGAAAGCAGCCGACATAGTGTGCTCATGGGACAGGACCAAAGACTAATTTAATTTGTTCAGACCAGTTCTGAATGTTTTTCTCAAAGAGGAGAAATCTGAGGACAGTCCCAGTCCTGTTGTCTTAAGTGAAACTGAGATGTTGTTTGTTGATCTTTTTACAACTTAAAAGTAATTGTGTTGTCAGGCTTCTGTTGTCATTATCCCTAATGAGAATCAATGTTGACATTTGCTGTGTGACCTTACAGCTGAGCTATTATGTCACATTTAAGAAATATCACACAAGTGCTGTTGTACTGAATGTCATCGAGGTTGTTACTGATTTTATGCAACATTTCTATAAACAAGAAGTTTATATTGAGTCACTTATGTTTCAAATTTGGTCAGTTAGTTTATTTATTTTTTCTCCACCTATGAATATGTTGTCACCATCTACAGAGGATTCTCTGTAATGACACCACTCCAGGTTTTTCACTTCTGGGTGATCCTAGAGTGAGATAAAGTATCAATTCATTGAACTAAAAAAAAATCTAACAGCAGGTGAGCAATGGCACAGACTGGGCATTTATGAGTTTGTGGGGTTGACTGTGGATGGAGGAAAGTGTACAAAGTTGAGAAATGCTCAATTTTATGCAAATATCTGGTAAAAAAAACTCATAGACATTTTAAAACTAGATTGTACTGGAGTTCTTGATAGATTTAGCATGTGAATCATATTACTATATTTACTTATTAATTACATGTGATACTATGAAACTTCCATAAAAATATTCTTAGTTATTTCAATTTAGGTAATGTAAGGTCATTGTTCATAAAACCTTTTGTATTAACACGTTTTAATAAATTGAAATTTATGTTAAATAGTTGTCATTATATATATATATATATATATATATATATATATATATATATATATATATATATATATATATATATATATATATATATATATATATATATATATATATATATATATAATCATTAAGAAATAATTTCAACATGATTTTGCACTCAAGAAACATTACTTATTATCATTAATGTTGAGCAGCTGATGCTTAATTTATTTATGGAAACATTATATGTTTTTTCTAGGACTCTTTAATTATCATGTGCAAAAGAACAGGATTTATTGAAATATGAAAGCATTTATAATGTTACAAACATTTCTATCACTTTTAATCGGTTTAATGCATCCTTGCTGAATAATGTCTTTAAAAATAACAACAACAAATGGTCTTACATTAGGTTTGGAATGTAGTGTATATATGTGTAGCATGATGCAAATGTTGTTTCAACATTAATGATACAGTTCAAATGGAATAAAATGAAAACAAAAACATATGGAAAGTCTAATCCTCATTAAAAAGGATAATTCTTTCATAAAAGAACTGGATTGTGGTTGTAGCCAGCTTGTTGGCACGGTCAGTAACTGGTAGGCAGCAGGCCAAGAAGGTTGCCCCCAAAGGGACAGTTCCAGCCACTCGTGTCTAAAACTTGAGCTTTGTTTGTCTGCTCCGTGCAGCTCAGTATCCAACAGACGTGAGCGAGACACACAGGCCTTGCATTACCGCCGCTCACACGCTAATCCTGCCCAGACCAAACAGCTTACCCTGGCCAGGGGGGAACATGCTCGTGAAAGCAGGTGTTAATTAGAGCCAGCTCAGTGCGGCGGTGCTGCTGGTGTATGCATGTCTGGGATTTAGCTTGTGAAGAATGGGTGGGCTCATGTGCTGTGACATCACAGCCATACCATCCCTGTGAGGGAGCACGAACCGACAGGACTTTCATTGTTCGGTGGGAACGGGATCCATGTGTAAGAAATCCTCCTCCCACGTGCCGCAGACACAGACTCGGACTGAAACCCAACTCCGGGCCCAGGAGCACCATGCTGATGAAAGACAGTGTTAAGACTCCAGAAATCCCAGCCTGTCACGCCACAGCTCAAGCCATCGCCACCCCCAGCCCCCCGCCCATGGCCTTATGGGAGATGGAGTCTGAGTGTGGGGGTGGTTAGAAGAGGGGAAAATAGGGAAGTGTGTTGAGCAGATGAAGTATATAATTCACATTCTTTAATACTTCAAAAAGGCTACAATCTCCAAGTCAAGCCAACTCTTGAAAGCAGAAGAGGAAAGCTGTTTGTACAAAATAGCAAGTAACCATGCAGTCAGACAAATAAAGCCTATATTTAAAATCTGTATAGTAATGCACCTGCAAAGTCAGTTCTAGTATTTTGTTTTAGTAAATTGTTTTAGTATACAAATTTATTATTTTTAATATATCGATAGATGTTAAAGGGGTCGTATGATGCGATTTCAGTTTTTTCTTTCTCTTTGGAGTTTTACGAGCTCTTGGTGCATGAAGAAGATCTGTAAAGTTGTAAAGAGTAAAGTCTTAAATCCAAAGAGATATTCTTTATGTAAGTTAAGAGTTATCCACGCTCTCCTAAAACACCTCGTTTAAACACGCCGCCACAACGTCATTGTGTGGGAAGATTTGCATAAGACCGCCCAAAAGTTCTCAGAAAGGAATAACTTTTATTCTCACTGTAGTATTGTTGTTGCTGCACCGCCATGTTGTAGAGATGCTGTGTTATGTTGTGAAAGCGAAAATACTTTGTTTGGCTTTTTAAAAGAGGATGATATGCGCTTCATCATGCCTAAAGATGATCTGTGCTAATCTGGTCACTGAGGAAATACATCAACTTCGCTCTTTGGATCGCCGGATCGGACCGGGGAGTCAAGCCTGGGGTCGTCACATGTGTCCTATTTAAAGTATTTTCCAATGATGATTCAAATGTGAGTTTTAAGTAATGTAGAGTATCACTTGTTGTTTGTCATTAATCCGAAATGCAGACATGGTTTTATGCGATATGATATGCAACACAACGCGTAAAAACAAAGTATAAGTTATTATAATAACCAGTAAGTATGTCCCTGCTGGATGCAACAAATGCCTCGTTTGTAATGGGTTTTATTGGTTTTGTCTCGTCATGCCGGGAGACACCATCACAGTGTTTAGGTGCTTAACATTTCCGTCACACGGCTTGAGGTATTCAGCCAATCACAACACACTGGATAGCTGGCCAATCAGCGTACACCTCAGTTTTCAGAATGATGAGCTTTGTAAAAATGTATGTATTTCAGAAAGACAGGGCATAGAGGAGCAACAATAACGTTATAACAACAACGTTATAACAATAAGCGCAAGTGTGTTTGCTAGTTTGATTCCAGCGCTGTTCGCATTTTCCCGTCCAGCGCCACGTCGTTTAATTAGCAAATGCATTTGTGCTCATTTTTGCACCCATGGGCGTGCTGGTCTAAAAAAGAGGTGTGTTCAGGCGCATTGCTGGCCCAATGAAATTTAAGGAGCTGAAAAAAGACTGCGCCATAGACCAGCTCAATCCTGGTCTAAAGTCTGGCACAATGTTTTTTCTTTGTTATTTAAAGAGCGTACACTGCTTATTAATCACAGGGACACACAGCAGCACACAAACATGACAAATATTAAAAATTAAAGGATTGCAATGCATAAGATTTTTTTTGTAGGCTATATATATATATATATATATATATATATATATATATATGTCATCGCATGTATCAGAATTAGGCTATTTGCTCGCACACGAACAGCTATGGTTCAAACTCGGAGACGCGTTCTGTCTTTGCGCTTGCCAAATAGCAAGCAAATAGTGTAAATAGCAAATCCGACATGGCACGAGTGCAACTGGCTCTTAAAGAGAATGGAAGATGAGACTCTGATTGGTTTATTGCACATTATGCCCAAAAAAACACCCATTACTCATTAAGAGAATAAGGTCAACCCGTTAAGACCATGTGCCTGGGCGCACCAACCGGTTTTCCGTCATTAAAATAGCAAAAGTGGATTTGGACACACCCTGAGTGCATGTGCACCGTGCGCTTAACACTTTGCGTTTAGAACGTTGAAATAGGGCCCGCAGTTTTTTTGTCTTGTTTCTAGTCAAAATATATCTAAACGTTTCTTAAATCAAGATTAATTTACTAGATGCAAAATGACATAAGATATTTAGTATAGTTTCCTGAGGGAAAAAAAATCTAAAATAAATTATGTTAAAAATAAGTACTCACCTTTAGGCCATCCAAGATGTATATGTATATGTATAAAGCTCCTGTGGCTTTATTTGTAAATGGAGCTCTTGCATGAAGCTTACTTCCCCTACCCAAAGTGTTCCCATCGTTTTAGCGAGCTGAGTGATGTTGAGTGAGCCGACCCTGAAAAAGGTCCTCCTGTGCCCATTTACACAGACACACATGCTCACATCGGACACTACACTGTAAAAATTTTTGCCGTTAAATAACAGTAATTTTCTGGCAGCAGGGGCGCCAGTAAAGTACTGTTAATTTACAGCTCTTAACCATTAATTTACCACTCTTATTTTTTAACAGTATTTTACCGTAAATTCTACCATGGAAATTAACTCCACTCCCACTGCTTCAAACAGTTTGAGATTTTTAAAACTAGCATTCCTACGATGTTAGTACTATGAACTTATTTCATTTGAGTCCACTGAGAAGGAATATTTCTTACACTTAATGTGCAGTAATAAAGTAACTAAATACATGACTTTTACTCAAATCACTGCAGCTCATTGTCAGCTGTATTACACATGTATGTGCTGAAGTACTTAACACAGAGATCACCACTGTATCAGCGACTCCACATTTACTGCCTTTATATAAAGCAGCAGAAAATCAGAATTTGTGGCTCATCATTGACTGAAGCACCGGCTCTACTCTACAGCACAATGGTGAATAACAAAACTACATTAAACTAAACGATCTCTCTTGTGCAAACACACATTAATACAGTCAAGTTCAGTATTTACTCTCATTATCAGTGTATGACTTTGCCTAATATTTTTTCTATGGATGTTCACAAATATTTTAGTTAAATTAACTTATTTTTCATTTGGTAAATCTGACGTTTACATTTTACAGTATATTACTGTTTTTCCTTGACTTGACGGCAAAAAACTGTAGAAAAACACTTTTTTTTGCTGGCAACCATTAATTTACGGCAAGAAACAGTAGAAAAACAGTTATTTACTGGCAGCAGGGGTGCCAGTAAATAACTGTTTTTCTACAGTTTGTTTCCTGTAAATTAATTACAGTTTATTACTGTTAAATTATGTTTCATTCTGTTTTTTCTTCATCTTAAATCTTTAACCCTTTAAACCCCACAAGAAAATCCTCAGTTTTAAATGAACACTTTTAATGTGTGCACACTACAGAGTGTTAGAGTAACACTGAATCAGTGAAGTTAATGAGATAATTCGGTGATTAATTGATGATTGAGCATTAGTGATAAACACCTGCAGAATCACTGAAGGAAAGAGAAACACAAGAACTACAAATGACTTCAGCCACAGCCTTAGATGAAATCAACTGAATAAAAGAATACATCAAATCTCTCAAGATCTGATTAAACAACTCATAAAACAGCTTCACCAGATTCACATTACTAACCAGACTGACTTTATTTCTGTCAGATGTCTACAGAAGAACTTATGGAGAGTTAAATAGGTTTAGGTGTTTTTTTCACTACCATGATGGAGATCAGTGTTTACTTTAGTTGGGATCTTGAACGTGACTTTTCAACAACTAAGGTTTTTTTTTTTTTTTTTTTCATGCTGTAACAATGCGCCTTTGGAACCTGTTATAGCAAAACAAAAGTACACAGAAGAAAAAAAATCTGATATTGTTGTTTATAGATTGGCAAGAACAAATACTATTATTTCTGATCTAATCCCGTATCTCTTCTCTTATTGAATATTGATACTACAGCATGAGAAGGAACACTGCTGAGCCATAAGTTATGAAAGACTGTTAAGAAAATGTCACTCATAATAAATAAAAAAAAACCTTTGCTGAAATTTAGACAGAAATATCAAGAATCAGCGTATGAATCACAACAATGGTGACAATCCACAAAATAAATGAACAGATCATTTCTGAACATCACAACACATGCTACTAAAACTTAAAACAAATGCAAAATTATAAGCACATAAGAATTCAAGAAAATAAGTGAACAATTCAGGGGCATAATTTATTCATGCCGCAATGCATGCTGGGAATCATGGATGAGTTTTATCCTGTGCTGGTACCCAGCATGCATTGCATCATGAACCTTTTGATTGTCACCATTGTTGAGATTCATATGCTGATTGTTGATTTCTCTCTTTGAGTGTTGTGGGGACTGCTGCCCGAAATACTTTTTAACTAAAACTAGTCGTTAAATCCATAAATACTGGTTATCACACTACTTTTCAATCTTACTAAATTGAAGTGTCATTCACTCAAATATTTCAACACCAAATTAATATTTGATTATTATAGCAACACTTTAAGTCAGTCTAGTAGATCATGCCTGTTAGAAACAACCATAATCACTTGACTATCAAAATTAATACTGCTGTAACAGATGCATCATAAAGATACAAATGCAGCAATAAAACAAAATGTAAAGTGTAAAAGTCAATGGTCAGGAGCCCAACAAAAGCAAACACTGATCTCCACAATGGTGACGCTAAACGAAACAGTAACATTATCATCTAAATCTCTTTAATTCTCAATAAGATCTTTTGATCTCTGTTCTCTGATCTGACAGAAATAAAGTCAGTCTGGTTAGTAATGTGTGAAGTTGGTGAAGCTGTTTGTTGATCGTTTAAATCTTCAGTTGATTTCATCTAAGGCTGTGGCTGAAGTCAGTTGTATTTCATGTGTTTGTCTTGTTATGTTTTTTTTTTTTCTTCAGTGATTCTACTCATTAACAGCAGCTGTTGATCATTGTCTCATTCACTCATTAGTGTTCATTCTCTGTCAGGTGGACTATATTAGTAAACTCATGTAGGGAATAGTGAATGAGGGTGTAGGGTGTGATTTGAAACACAGCCGCTGAGTGTCGAATTTGAACGTTGTTATTTTACGATATATAGCAGCAGGCTACTTCTCGAAAACGATGAATATTACCCAGAATGCACTGTTTAAATGAAAAACAGTATTTTACTGTCGAAATGTGGCCGTTTTTTTACAGCGATTTTTAACAGTGTACACAATCAAGTTTCAGTTCAAGCTTTTATACAAACAAGGGTTTATCTATCTATCTATCTATCTATCTATCTATCTTGAAACTGTTTTCTATCTGCTACACTCGCTCTTTTCCAGAATGTGCATCTGTAAATATCTGGAATTTCTTTTGATTCAAAAAATAGTGTTCTTACTACCTAAAAGGAGCCACTGAAGATATTTTCATTAATCAATTAAGTGACAAACAGACATTCTCTTAGATAGATTCCAATAATAAGACAAAAATATAATACTTAATGATGCAAAATATAATGCAAATGTTTAAAATTGAAAAAGGAAATATAATAAAATAGCATTGTATAAATAATGTGTATATATATATATATATATATATATATATATATATATATATATATATATATATATATATATATATATATATATATATATATATATCGTTTTGACCTGAATGGGTTTGTGAATATAAAAGCACCAGATATAAAATAAAATAGCAGTGATTTTAAGGAGGAATCTGGGGAATGTTGAAACACATGTATACTATGTCTCTTAATCTATGAGCCTCTCAAAATATCTACCAGTTGATCCCTCATCTTTTATTGCAGACCATAAAAATGAGGTAATAACTTTTTATTGATCATATGTCTGTGTTATAGTAAGAGGGTCTATTGTTCGGTGTAGCAGATCCTGATGGTTGTGGTTCACTGAGTCGGGGGTCTCACAGGGGCAGCACCTTCAGCTGCCAGGATCAATTGTATTGGGTATTAAACTGCTGTGGCAGATACAGGATCAGATGAAACTATCAGACAAGACTTCTTTTGTTTGGTAAGGACTGTCTGGTGTCTGATACACCTCTGAGAGAGAGACAGGAGGAGGTAGACTGAAACAGCGCAGCTGATGGATAGCTACTGGGGTTCTCCACTATATGGGCTGCCATGTGCTCATGGTTATTTGTTACTGAAGGATCGTTAAATTAAAATATATTTTAATAAATAATTTAAATTATATATATATATATATATATATATATATATATATATATAATTTTTTTTTTTTTTTTCTCAACATAGCTTTTTGTATGTGACCTGAACAAAGCTTTAATTTTTATATTATTTTATTTTTTTGCAATTTGCAATTGCCAGAGCTTACTTAGACTAAGATGGTAGATTATACTCAGAAATATTCTGCTTTTAACGTAACGGTTTCCCAATTTAACTTTTTCTACAAATGGGTCAAGCAGTGATTTTTATGTTCCATTTTAGATTATTCATGGGGCGCTGTGGCCAGGTCCTGTCCTGTCTCTTTCCTGCTGTGAGATATAGTAAATGGTCAGTCCAAACTACTAACAAACAACAAAGAATTTGTTTTTAGTATATTCAAATAAAATCTCCTCTCTACTTCAGGTTATAAGAGCTGTCAAAGGAACATGGGAGGAAGTCCTGCATAATTTAGATCTGCACTGCATGTCTCTGGATCTTGAATGATTGTGCAATGAAACTGTGAGATTTACTTGTCCTGAGGGGATCACTAATCATTACAGGGACTTTTGGGGGGCGCGTATCTTCGCTGACCACATCCTCTAAATAGAAGCTGTTTCAAAAGATTCTCACACACACATATGCACATGTACACACACCTGAACAGGCAATACACGTGCATTTTTCTTCTACTTTTTCCTAGTGGAAGTACTGTCTTGGGAGGATGTGCGGAAGCTATCACACATTTCCTCTGTTTTTTTTCCTCCCTTCCTTCCCAGCAGTTTCTTCCCAAGACAAGGGAGCAAATATCAGACAGTTCTGTGTAGACAGAAACTAGAGTAAATTTGCAGGTTCTCATATAGGACAATAGTGTAGAAATGGTTGTCAGAGAAAAATTGCAGACTAGTTGTATTATGTTACTGTCTCTGTACTGCTCTGTAATGAAAGCTCATATATTTTGCAAACAATAAAAAAAAAGTAAGACATTCAATTACAAATAAAATGTTAAAGTAGAATAAGTGAAATAGTAATTTCTTGTAAAAACATATTCCTATTACAAAAAGATCAGTACAAAAAGATTATGATCCAAATTAATAAAAACAATTATACTTACTATGGAATAATGCATTGGTGTCATGAAAGGTTTCTGAGGTATAATGGCTCTAACAGCATAAACAACAAAAGAAATGAGTAAATAAATAAATTAGATTTGTGTATGAAATAAATAATTAATAAAAATAATTTTTAAAAAGAACCTACTATGGAAGAATTTATTAATGTCATGAAAGGCATTTTTATTGTTACAATGTGTCTAATATATGTAATAGCACAAATAACCAAATAAATAATTGAAAATTATAAAAATAAAAAAAGAAGTCTTATAGAAGAATTTATTAATTTCATAATTAATTTTATACTGGACAAAAATAGATTGATTATAGTACTGACTTTTATTTTGTAAACCAGAAGTTAATAATATTGTGTAATTTTCATCTAGCCTAGAAGTTAGAAAGCATATGTTTAATTCTATTTTCGTCTTGCTCATGCTTTTATAAATAAATTGCTTTTCCTATATAAAAAAAAGTTACTAGTAAAAAAGTGTAGTTATCAAAAATGTAGTTTGTAGTTTAAGGTTGCATAGCTGAGCTGTGTGAAGGGTCATGAAGCTTTGATGTGAGAGTGAAGTGTTGCCTCTGTAAACAATCACACCGTACAGATGGACCGCAGCACTGAAGCAAGGCCTGTGAGCCACGCTTTAATTCTGCAGCCGGCTCATAGATCTGACCTGCACACCTCCGGCTATCCATCACACCCCCACCCACCCCACAAAACACCAAACATCACCAGCCTCTTAATGTGTTTTTACCATATTTATTGTATCTTATCAATATGAAATGCAGTTGCATTGTAGGCTAAACCTCTTGATGCATAGCCAAACAAATATTTTTTCTTGTTTTTATAATAAAGGACAAATAATAAAAAAAAACTTACAGTCAAGAGCTACTTTAAAACTGAAATCTACATTCGTAATCGAGAGCTCAGCCATAGAATGATGAGACTGCCCTACTTTGTCTTGTTTTTTTTTTTGTTTTTTTTTTGTTAACTGTTAGTCTGAGCTGTGAGCATTCATCCTGTCCAGTAGACCAGACCTGTCTTCAATCTGTCTTTTTTTCTCTCGTTTCCTCTCTCCATTTTACCCCAAGAGAATCCTCATCTAAATGAAGTCACTGGGCAAACGAGTGCTAGTACTCAAGATCACATTACTCAACATGCTATTTTCTGGGGGCCAAAATGAAACAAACCGGTACAGTTCTGTTGAAATAGTGTGTATGCGAATGTGTCTTCAGGAATAAATCCCCTACTGTTGTTTATTTTAGTAAACTTAGTAACACATGTGTAAATGGACCAATGTAGTGTGCTTTTATTAGGGGCTCTAATATCATAATTAAGTTTATACGCATGGCTTATTTTCATAGTCATTACTAAAAAAGCAATAATAGTGCATGTAATGGTGGAAAGTAAACCGAGATGGCAGAAGGTCAGCAGCACAGAGGGTCTTAACCCCATCATGGGTGTGTTTGGAATGATTCCTGCGCCGGTCCACCTCACAGGCCACTCACCTCTCCTGTCTTTGTTTGGCCTGTCGGCCAGCCAGAGTATAGGCCCGCCATTGTGAGTGCCTGGACCCTGGATGCTTTACCACTGTTTTCTTTGCGAAAGCAGGAAATTGGATGACTGGCTACCTGCTACAGCAACATCCTGTACTTGAGAAGTCATCTTTTCACTCCTACCCACCTATTATTCTATATATTCTGTCCAGACTTCTGGTGCGAATCGCCCACACGTGGGACGGTCTAATTTCTGGTTGAAATCGATTTTCGGGCCCATCCAAGGGCTTCTGTCAAAACTTTGGAGCCAAGAGTGGAGTTGATCCAAAGTATTGCACTTTCACCAGAGCTTTGAGAGCTTTTGGGAAGATTATTATTATGCTTAAAAGCATAGTTCACCCGAAAAATGAAAATTCTGTTTTATTCACTCTCTCTCATGTCATCACTTAAATTCCTCTTTCTCTTCTGTGTGAAGAACTACTTTTGACCAGACAATTTAAGACATTTATTTTACAAGTGAAAACAGCTGAAAAATTCTTCTTCTTTGTCTTTTGAGAATAAAAAAGTCTGGAAATACATGATGGTGTGTAAATCCTGATACACACCATTTATCCTTTCAAATCAGAACATTCAAATGAGACCAGAAGAACAAATAATCACAGTTAGTTTTTTTTCTGTTTTCAAACTGTTTATTTATTTTTTCTCTCTCATTTTTATGCAAGATCTGTGTTTTATTAATTTCATATAAAAAGAGAAGTACAAAAAAAAATTCCAACAAGGGAAACGCTTTGTTCAATGATCAACCTGACAACACAGTTTAGGGAGGAAATGAAGATATGATATCGATGCTTTGGTGGTTTGGTGTGATCCTGAGACCGACTGTCTAGTCATTCTGTGGAGCTTTACAGGTGTTTTTGATCAGGGTTCAGGCACCATCACCACAGTGGGAAAGACCTACATCATGCCGTCACGGCTGGAGGTCAAAGCTATTAAACCAGGGCATGAACAGTTAATATAAATTGTTTTTACACATGAGTAATTGTGTTTTTATATGCCTCTGATTTCACTCGATCTGTTTACGAATGAAAGTGAAACGTGGACTGAGAGTGGATGGTGTTTCCAAGCCGTTGATGCTCTGTTGATAATTAGTCATCTGAGCGAAAAGAGCAACAGGAAGCACGAAAGCTTTTGTCCATGAAGCAGTGTAACGTGATACGTGGAAGGACTAGTGAAAAATTGGACACTGTGTGTATGGCCTGGGTGAGTTGGGTGACCGTAAATATGAGAAAATGTCTAGATCGGAGCTTTACTCAGAGCTGGGCGATGCAGCGGAGTCCATCTCATCTGCTTCAAGGTCGTGAGGAGATGCAGGCTGTCCTCCTTTCACTCTCTTCCACTTCATACGTCTGTTTTGAAACCACACTTTCACCTGTGAATAAAAATGATGATGCATTAAAACTGTCTGGAAATGAAGTTGAGAATTAATACACACTCTCTTGAGTGATTCGAAATAATTCTGCAGCCAGCAAATCGAGAGATTTGTGACATTGTTTTTGACGGCTAAGCTCTGAGGAACGCAAGTCTGTGACCCCTGTGCATCCCTCGCTCCCTGTGGAAACACAGGAACATGGGCCATCTGTTCCCACACTATTTTTACATGCTCCTTCTTGACTGAATCTGTCTGCCACTCATTTTGAAAGCAAAGGGTGGCAGACGACCAAGATATGTAGGATGCGTCAGAAAAAGTGGAGAAAGAGTTGCAAAGGGATTTGGGAGAAGCCCAGGGTTGTGCTGGGATCTGGCATATGCTTGTGACTCAGGCCTGGGAAAATCATCAAGGACCAAGCTAAGTGTGGTCTGAGCCTAAGAAAAAAAGACCTTAGTCCGAAATCGCTGAAGGGCGAAGTCAGGGATTGATGGGATGACGGCTCTGCTTCGGTATTGTCAATAATATTTCACACAGACTCATTTAGACTTGATGGATGAGTGTTTTCTTCACTGTTTTCAGCCAAAAATACCACTAGCATGAGCTGAAGTATCTTTTGTACCTGTCTCTCAGTGAGGTCAAGGTTGACAGCGATCTCGTAGCGGCGCAGGCGGGTCAAGTAGTTATGGTGGGTGAACTCGGCTTCCAGCTCCCGGAGTTGCTCCTTGGTAAAGGCAGTACGTTCCTTTCTGGCTTTGCAGTTCGAGTCTGCTTTGAAGCTTGAGTCCTGAATATCTAGAGGATACAAAGGAAAAAGAGACTAGTTAGGATCCGTTTTGTGATCTGAGACAGTTAAATCCAACGCTATCTCACGACCAATTCGTACGTATTTTACAAGTGCCTTATTCGTACGAATTTGTACGACCTCACTCGTACAATTTTATATGACCCCAGGGACGGTTAGGTTTAGGGGCGGGGTTAGGTGTAGGTCATTCGTAAAATACGTACGATTTGGCAACAATCGTATGAATTTGTACGAGTGTGGTCGTACGAATTTGTACGAATAAGCCACCTGGTGAAAAATTTACGAATTGCCGTGATATTGGGTTGGTTAAATCATATTTTAAAGCAAACATGTATTAAACAGGTTTATTTAAAAGAACAGCTCACCAGACTTTACTCAGTAGAACACATAAGAAGATATTTTGTGGGTCTAATGTAGTTTTGGACCCTTTTGACGATAGTCATTGTCAATAGGCACATTTGTCAAAACATATCAAAATTTCTTCTTTTTTGTTCCACAGAAAAAAAGAAAGTCATGCATGTTTGGAATGACATGAGGTTGAGTAAATGATAACAGAATTTTCAACTATCCCTTTAAAAAATTATAAACTTAAATGCAACACTGAAGTTCAGCTCCCCCAGGAGCGGCGTGTGTTTTCATGCATGTTAAGTTTAAAACTGTGTCTGCGTTAAAACATGGTTACAAGGCGTTTTGTGGGCCACACAGGGCACACATTTGCACTGGGCTCAGTTCAGATCACAGGGTATTTGAGCCCCAGTAAAAGTATGCCGGGAGTTTGGGGGTTGTCGGGGCCACAACTGACCACAGAGGACTCAAGTTAGCAAGGAATGCACCGGAACATTGTTAAATCCGCTTACAAAAGAACAAAGGCTCGGATGGGTCTAGCTGAAATCTAGCTGGGGTGTTTGGTGGGCATTTGGCATTATAGAAGGCACTCAAGTACTACAGTAATTTGACCAAATGAAGTTAAGATTAATTGACAAGCTTCATTTTATGCCAGTTATTGTCAGTTACCAAAACAAAGACGAACAGTCAAAATGACTGTCTATAAATGTGTTAGACAACATATTCAACACATACTAATCATCTTTAAAAGACAACTTACCGAAGAACAGAACAAATATATTTACTCACAAACACACATAGAACATCATATATATATACGGTATATTTAAATAAAATTTCTTTTCACTCCAAATTTTGATAAAAGTTTCTTCTATTGTCTCAATTCATGTTATTGACTTATTTTCTATGACAATTTTACTTCTCTAAACTGAAATAAACTGCAGACCTGTGATGTAAGAGAAAGAAAAATGATGAGCACATCCTTCGTGATTCAGAATTCATTTTGGAAGCGAATATCACATCTGTTTACAATTTCATGCAATCACTGCATGTCATTTCAGGTAAAAAATAAAATAAAAATAATTGGTGAAAACATAATCACTACCAGATTTGATTATCATTTCCTTGCCAAAAGTTTCACACCTTCATTGTATTATGTACACTAACATCTACCCACATGTTAATGGACGCTTAAACTTCAAGCACGGTGATGAATATTTTCATGATGGTGAATATCTCTCCAGTCAAATGGAGAGTGTGTTCTGTGGAGATCCTGTTACTGCTTAACGACAGGAAAATGTCAATGGATAAGAATGCAGATGTGGGATCACAGGCAAGCTATATTACAGACGTGGTCTGGCTTGTTTCGACCGCAAGTGATGTAGGGTTACATTAAGGTAACTTAGAGAAGGAAAGGGTATATTTATTCCCAATATTAGACTATATGAGGCCTGGATGCATTGTTGTAGCAGAAGGCATGGGATATGGATTGAGCTAATCATTTTTAAATGCCACTCATAACGAATATTGTCTTGCTGTTTTGGCCAATGCTATACAAAGTCCTAATGGAGAAATGTATTTATCTTCAAGAAATTTTCCCCGATTCCAGAAAAGCGGTCTCAGTTTCCACAGAACGGCTGAGAGATTAAATTAATGCACCAGATGTGCCACAAACACTGAGGTTCACTTTTCCTCCTCTCAGAATAGCATGGAAATATGGAGAGCGTTCATTACAAAAGTTATGTAGATATGGATATCATTAGCCAGAAACTGTAGGACTCATCAAAACCTACATTTATTTAGATATGAAAATGTTGAGTATGAACTTGGAAAACATTACATTTTGATTCAGAGAATACTATCGGGGTGCTGTAAAGGTAATTTTAATAATAATAATAAATCTACTGATACTGGACACAAGATGCTGGCTTCATTTTTGAACATTGTTTCTTTTGGATGTCCGGTATGTTAGACATGAAGAGATTCATAACACATATATCCACTTATTCATATACAGTCCATGACGACAAAATCTGATTCTTTGGTTGATATTTCCATTTTAGATCTTTTATATCTTTCATTTGAATCACAATATTTTAGAAAATCAGATCTGTGTTGAGAAAGTGTGACAGATGTTACTGAATGTCAAAACTGACAGAAAGGTAATTCGAAAACAATAGCAAACACTTTAAAGCTGAATTTTACCTAAGAGCCTCCTACAATAGAAGGAAACAACTGCCGAATAATATTCACAAAATAATGTGTTATCGGTCATCTTTCAGGAGTTTTAAATAGAATATCTAGAGTAAAATCTATTACTTCCTTAGTTAAACTGAAAATGAAAATGTTGGTATATAATTCATTATTCGGTGAAACAAAAAAGGAAAAGTGTTTTTTCCCATACAATGAAAGTCATTGGGTTCGAGTGTTGTTTTGGACCCCACTGACTTACATTGCATAGAAAAAAACTTGTGACAATTTTTTTTTTTTTAAAAGAAAATAGAAAGCCATCCAGGTTTAAAATGATGAGTAAATGATCACAGAATTTTTCAATTTTGGATAAAGACAGACCTCTATCATTATAACCAAAGTGAATGTGTGTTTGTTAACACAAACAATCCTTACACTTAATTTTGTACACAACTGATGCTAAGTTCAATGTTTTACATAAAGCGCTACAATTTCTGAGCAGGCAGCAAATGAGAAAGTCCACATGATTCGGCGTGAATCACTCCAGCCATTGCCTCATATCTCATTCACTCTTGCCTAAATGACTCACCTGTGATTTCTCTTTTCCGCTTAGAGCTTTTTTTCTCTGTGTCAACCGCTGGCACACTTTGAGGAGAGTATTCTCCCTCAAGACATGCTGTGACTGCTCCAGGCAGCCTGTCTCCCCCTGCACTGTCCAATTCAGATCCCACCGCCTCTGCCGCCCCCTGGCACGGCTCCTGCCCTCTGCCTCTGGGTTCACAATGAGAGAACTGCCACTCCGTCCGCTGGTACCCACCATGTGCCTCCGGATACAGTCTGTCCTCACGAGGGTAAGCGTGCGGCGTCGACACCAGGGAGAAGTCTGTGTAGGCCAGGAAATCGTGCTTCTGGTGCAGGGCAAATGGGGCCTGCTGGTAGGGCTGCAGCCCGGCTCCAGGCCCTCCTGAATGGGGGCTCCTGATGCATCCCCACAGAGCGCTGCCCGTGTGAGGGTTCCGCATGCAACTGCTGGCTGGCTGATCCATGCTGAAGAGCACAGAGCACAGAGTAGTTGTCCTCAGAGATGCAGCTTTTTGAGTCTGGTGCAAGTCAACGTGGGAAATATCCACTTCAGCATGTGCACATCAACGCCTCAAAGTCCACCTTTGCAAATCAATAAGCAGAAGTTCGAAAGCAGACTGCCTGTCCGTTAGTCTGGTGTAAAACATCAGCTCACACACTCTCTCATTCAGCTTTCAGCCTGACCCACTACATCCACTCTCAGCTCTACATGCTCTTTTCACAGTTCTGAGACATTCCTGACAAGCGATCCCTCCTCCTTTTCAAACGCTTAGGTGGGAAAGAGTAGCAAGTATATGGAGTGTAACATGAGCTTGCAGAGGAGGAGTCCTGCGGTCCACATGTTGGTACCCCTCAACCCAGCCTAGCCTCATATACTATTAATCATGGGGGATTTTATACGCACATCTAATGGGATTTCCAGGTGCTGGCTTTTAAAGGAACATTGCCTGTAAAATATAAAATGAACACCCACATAGGAAAGTTGACCGGATCCTTTTTAGCTTCTTTTATCCCCAAAACCCCCAATTTCACTCTTCTACATTTTTGTGCAATTCACGGTTTTGGTGGAAATTTGTACCCCACTCAGTATGGACCATGCTTCATCCTGGTGCTCTGTACTCTGCGTTTAGGATGTGGTGTATTGGCTCTTTACACAGCCAGGGGTTTCTCACACACTGCAGGTGAAAAGGCCTAATTTAAGTGGTGCTTTCTTCCACACCTGTCTCACGAAAAAGCTCTAGTACAACAAACACACAAACATGCCGTCATTCAGATCAAATTAGTCTGTAAACTAATTAGCATCTTATAGTTATCTGAATAAAAATAGGGCTAAATAAAATGAAAAATGAACTACTGTACATACCGGTATAACTGATGATCATGTTCAAGGCTGATTTCATTTGATCAAAAATAATGTAAAACAGTAGTATTGTAAAATATTACTACATATTCTATTTTATTTTTATAGTTTTATATTTTAATATGATGTATTTTATTCCTGTTGATTCAGGAGGCTGTGCTCTTTAGTTTCACATGGTCATTTAGAAATCATTCTAATGAGATGATTTAACTCTCAATAAACCTTTTTTTTTTTTTTTGGGGAAACTATGATACATTTTGTAGGATTCTTTGATGTATTTAAAGTTAAAAGAACAGCATGTACTTTAAATAGTAAATATTTTGTCACATTATAGGTGTCTTTGCTATTTTTAAAAATCAATTTAGTAATATTAATAATTTCTTTATTAATAATTGTACCGACCCCAGACTTTTGAACATTAATGTATATAAACCAATTATTATATTATATTATATTATATTATATTATATTATATTATATTATATTATATTATATTATATTATATTATATTATACATAAATGCCATCAGTGTAAACATAACTTACACTTTAAAGATAGTAATACTCATCTGTTAGTTCATTTTTAAATTCAAGTTTCAGTTTAGGAAAAAAATAGTTTTTCAGTAATACAGATTTTTAACAATGGCATCTTTGGTTTCATATAAATGGACACTGAAAAAGAAGTCCCTGCTCTCCATATTTCACATTGTTTGCAATCATGCAAGCAGTATATCTTCCAAATGTGAAGTCATTTCTCCTGTATCCTAGCCATGTGTTTGTTCTGGCAACTACTCGACTGAGCAGATTTCACTTGACATTTCAATGTGGTTGAGGTTGGAATCTCTAATTTTCTCTCCCTACACAGGCGGTATAACAAGTGATGGAAAGCAAATGTGTTTAGTTGCCTTTGTAAGAACTGTGGTTTGTGGTTATTTTTTATTGTTGCTTCACTTTGTCCTCTGTGTGATCCTGACCTTTGTAAACAGCACAGCCTTCACCTCGCCTAAAGCAGAGTAATGTTTAAAGGCTCTAAGGTAAGACTGCAATCCTTTCCCTTTACCCAGCAAATAGCTGAGCCATGAAGCATCCACCTCATTACTGGCAATCTGGGCCTTACCATGACCACAGGGGGCTGGGGTTAGACAGCATTTGCGTTTAGACAGGGCCATCTGTGTGAGAGAGTTTTTTTGGGGGGTGAGGGTGGGGGGGGGGTCTTTCTCTGTTAGTCCACGCACATTTTGGGTCTTGAAGAAGTCACCGCTCCATGCTTAAACCTGTTGCTGTCAGTCGGCCAATGCAGGTTGGGGGCAAAGAGGGTGTTTTTGTGTTTTTGTTTGATCCATCTTCATGACACCAGAGAGAATAAGAAGGATGAAAGTGAGTCCTAATGGAGCACCGGCCCAGGCCAGACTCGGGTCAGAGAGCTGTGGGAGAACAGGAGAGATTCACTTCATTTACTGCTTCCACCAAACTGCACACGCAACCAAAACATGCACACATGTGGCGCTGTTATTTGTACTGAGATGACCATCAAGTGAAATGATTTATAGTAAAGTTTTAAATACATTTTCCATTAAATACTAGCAAAGCATCTCTATTCTTACCTGATTTTATCCAAATGCAAAGTCATCAGTTCATAATTTGTGTGTGTGTGTTTTTTTATGGGCCTAACATATTATAATATATATTTTAATTTTTTATTTATTGATTACACTGTTTTTTCCCAATTAAATTTATGTACAAAAAAATACCTAGTCTGACGTAGTCATTCAATTTTTCTTAAGAAACTTGATCCAACTCGTTTAACTGCGTAACACTGCACAAACCGTTTTGAGTTGAAGAAAAAACTAAATGATACTGCCCTCTAGTGGTTGAGAAAGGCCTCCATAAGAGCTCCATCAGAACGTCTTGGACTTATATCATATTCTGTAAGTTTTCTTTCTTTATAAAAACGTTTTATGGCATATTTCCTATTAGTTTTCTATGTCTTTCTATCATAATTTATAATATAGCTTACTAATAAGCTTGAAAAACATAAGCACTTTTTATACCAAAAGCAACATATGAAATTAGGAGTTAATACATGTAATTTTCCATAACCTCAAAACGCAAAAAAGTGAACAGAAAATGTATAAAGGACCTTTATTATTTTAATTTAATTTAATTTAATGTAATGTTGCCAAAGCATATGTAAGATGTGGGTATTTAAATACAAATCCATTTTATATGACAGAATCTATTTCTCTTCATGGGGTATTGTCCAATTAAATTTTATATTTTAAACAAAACATATATTTTTTGTGGTAAACATTTTGTTAACATCTTTATACATTCAGATATTGTCAGTGAAATAAAAACATTTACCATTGTTCAGCTAAATCTCCGTTTTAACAAAATCGTCATGGTGAAACCTCCTAAACTGAACGATGTAAGTTACACACAAGCAGGAACAACGCGTGCGATAGAAACGAGACTCATTTTACGTAATGTTAAGTGCTACTCAATATAAGTATAAAATTTAACTATTTTATCGTAAGGCTAAATTAAAAAAATCGTATTCTGAATGAACATTGGGTTGCTTTGTTCATCAGGAAGGATTAACGCGGCCTTCAAGTGGAGTCGGGAAGTCTAGGAGACGTTGGAAAGCGCGGTTTGACGTGAAACATAGCGGCAAACAAGTTTGTTATTATGAATTATTATGAACATATTCACTCGTTATCTACAAAACAGTTAATTTCATAGTTTACTTTCTGTAACATAATGAATTTGTTAAATTCCATGAATTTCACATGTGAACGCTGAAGCTAGGCCACTTGACAATGATATTACAAATGAAGTGTATATGTGATTGCATTCATCCAACACACATTCATACTATATAGATATTTGACACAAAGTAAGTACCTACTCTGTGAGCATGCAATTTGGGGACCAGGCTATTTTTTCCCCCACTCACTATGTTGCATTGCATTCTGGGATTGGCTTCTCTGTGAAATATATACATATATACAGGTGCTGGTCATATAATTAGAATATCATCAAAAAGTTGATTTATTTCACTAATTCCATTCAAATGTGAAAAGTGTATATTATATTCATTCATTAAACACAGACTGATATATTTCAAATGTTTATTTCTTTTAATTTTGATTATTTGATTATTATTAACTGACAACTAAGGAAAATCCCAAATTCAGTATCTCAGAAAATTTGAATATTACTAAGACCAATACAAAGAAATGATTTTTTGAAATCCTGGCCAACTGAAAAGTATATGAACATGAAAAGTTTGAGGATGTACAGCACTCCATATTTAGTTTGGGCTCCTTTTGCCTGAATTACTGCAGCAATGCGGCATGGCATAGAGTTGATCAGTCTGTGGCACTGCTCACATGCTCAGGTGAGATCCCTGCTTGCTCTGATGGTGGCCTTCAGCTCTTCTGCATTCTTGGGTCTGGCAGATCGCATCTTCCTCTTTACAATACCCCATAGATTTTCTATGAGATTAAGGTCAGGCGAGTTTGCTAGCTTTGGCACTGTGTGCAGGTCCTGTTGGAAAATGCAAGTACTGTTGGAAAATGTAATCTGCATCTCTATAAAGTTGGTCAGAAGCAGAAAGCATGAAGTGCTCTAAAACTTCCTGGTATACGGCTGCATTGACCTTGGACCTCAGAAAACACAGTGGACCAACGCCAGCAGATGACATGGCACCCAAACCATCACTGTCTGTGGAAACTTTACACTGGACCTCAATCAACGTGGATTGTGTGCCTCTCCTCTTTTCCTCCAGACTCTGGGACCCTGATTTCCAAAGGAAATGCAAAATTTATCAGTCATTTATCTTTCACCAGAGAACATAACTTTGGACCACTCAGCAGCAGTCCAGTCCTTTTTGAAGCGAGATGCTTCTGAAGCTGTCTGTTCAAGAGTGGCTTGACACAAGGAATGCGACAGCTGAAACCCATGTCTTGCATACGTCTGTGCATATTGGTTCTTGAAGCACTGACTCCAGCTGAAGTCCATTCTTTGTGAATCTCCCCCACATTTTTGAATGGGTTTTGTTTCACAATCCTCTACAGGGTGCGGTTATCCCTATTGCTTGTACACATTTTTCTACCACATATTTTCCTTCCCCTCACCTCTCTATTAATGTGCTTGGACACAGAACGCTGTGAACAGCCAGCCTCTTTTGCAATGAACTTTTGTGTCTTGCCCTCCCTGTGCAAGGTGTCAATGGTCGTCTTTTGGACAACTGTCAAGTCAGCAGTCTTCCCCATGAATGTGTAGCCTACAGAACTAGACTGTGAGACCATTAAAGGCCTTTGCAGGTGTTTTGAGTTAATTAGCTGATTAGAGTGTTGCACCAGGTGTCTTCAATATTGAACCTTTTCACAATATTCTAATTTTCTGAGATACTGAATTTGGGATTTTCCTTAGTTGTCAGTTATAATCATCATAATTAAAATAAATAAATATTTGAAATATATCAGTCTGTGTGTAATGAATGAATATAATATACAAGTTTCACTTTTTGAATGGAATTAATTAAATAAATAAATAAAAACTTTTAGATTATATTCTCATTATATGACCAGCACCTGTATATACAATAGATCTAAATCGGGATAGCTTCAGCTGTAATTTTTGACAGGAATGAAAATGAGGCTGTGAGGATTTAACTGTTGATTAACCACATACTCTGCTCTTGAAATGTCTTTGGGAAAAACATGAGCTGTGTGAAAATGATGTTATCTAGTACCTTTATGCAGTGTGTGCCACTGTAAAGACTAAGTCTACCCTTCACAGCCATGTTTTCATCTGTGTTCAATTCAATATGGTGTCTAACCCGACTAAGGTCAGTGCTGCCTTGGAGTTTGGCTAAGAGTGGTTTGCCACATGAAGTAAAACATAAAAGAAGAGGAATTTGGCTAAAACTATTAGCACGTTTAGGATGCCCTTTTTGGAAAAGATGTGTGGAGTGTGCCTGTAGTTCCCTAAAATGCTGCCTAGGTAGGAAGATTACTGCATTTTGTAATGGAGTAAAGTATGGTGCCCGGGAGAGGACATAGTCAGTTCACTTAGTTTTTTCATTGCCACGATAATATGTTGTGGCCCTGAGATATGAAAACTTGGGAACATCTTATTATGTTTTTCTCATGGCTTATAGTTTAATGCATAAAAAAACCTCCGTCACCATGGCAACCAGGGATTATTAGAGATTTTTCATAAATATTTATTTTGAATTAAGTAATTATTATATTATTTATTATAGAAAATATTTAATTATTAAATTATTATATTAACCATATGCCTTGGCTACCTGACTTTATTACGTGCAATAGTCAGCATTCAAATGAAGTTTATCACGAATAAATGTTACATAAAGTGCATAATATAAAATAAGTCTATAAGAAAAACTTTTTATCCATCCTACAGTCTTGTAAGTCCAGTAAGTGTTCGTCTTTCCCCCATAATATTTGTATTAATTATTATTATTATTATTTTTAGAATTTGACTATTATTATTGGTTATATTTTATATTCGTTTATATATTTTTTTGCTTCATTTTGATCTCTTTACTTAACATTCTGAATACTTTTGTAAATAATAGCCTAATGTAAATGCTTAAATTCACATAGTTTAATTTGTAAATGAAAACACAACACGGTCATTTATCAATAATTGTCAGATAAATTATAAATGTTGTGTTATCATTTAAAAATTAAACTACGTGAATGATTAATTCCTCAACGGAACACTATAGTATTTATAATTATGGTATATAAATTAGTCGAAATAAAATTAAATATATGTTAAATTTAAACTGCATTCCAGCAAAATTTACAGTAATCATAATCAAAGCCTATATATATGTCCAGCATTTGCAGTAGGTTATAATTTACAAATGTATTCAGAACATTTAGTAAAGAGATCAAAATGAATATAAACGAATATAAAATATAACCAATAATAATAGTCTAATAATAATAATATACAAATATTACTGGTAAAAGCAAATTTCTGATGGGACCATAGCCCCGCCTGAGCTTCACCACTGGCACATAATAAAGTCTGGTAGACAAGGCATATGGTTAATATAATAATTTAATAATGAAATATTTTCCATTATAAAGAATATAATAATTTCTTAATTCAAAATAAAATATTAATGAATAAATCTTTAATAATCCTCGGTTGCTATGGTTATGCAGGTTTGTTTATGCATTAAACGTGGCCATGAGAAAAACATGTCGTTCCCTCAACATAACATCTCGTGGCCATTATTGACATAATATGACGTTCCCACAAATTAATATCTCAGGGCCACAACATATTATCACGTTCCCACGAGTTATGTCGTGGCCATGACAAAACTAAGTGAACCGTCCAATTTCTCTCCCGGGCACCGTAGTAAAGAATCTCAGAACAACATTGTTTTCTGTAAGCATCACTTGAACTTTACTGTTCTCAAGGGGCTGTCTCTTAGTTTGCTGGGAAGAGCTGAGACTCCTGCGTGGCATGTTCATGGAATACCTTCCTGTGGATCCTGTCCTGTCCCAAACATCCAAGGGCTGGACTTCCTGCTGTGCAGCTCATGGCTTTGAAAATTAGGTCCACACTGC
Organism: Carassius auratus; assembly: GCF_003368295.1. Lineage (NCBI taxonomy): Eukaryota > Metazoa > Chordata > Actinopteri > Cypriniformes > Cyprinidae > Carassius > Carassius auratus. The sequence continues at coordinate 3,496,267 of NC_039254.1, forward strand.
CTCTAGAGAGTTCTCAGGATCAGGCCTCCACACACTCAACAAGCCAAAAGGGAACAGCCGTGGAAAACACCTCCTGTTACATCAGGCATGCTCCAGTTTACATGACATGCACACTCACACATAGGCAAACACGTGCACAAACACCCTAAACTATTTTTATACTCTTTGTGTTCACACACTTGCACACACATTTTGAGACTGATTTACATGCTGTATTTTTATAGACGCACCTGATTTCCCAGCAGCATGTGTTTAAGACCTCAAGTGCCTTTTTTTTGGTAATTTGGTTGATTTAATATAAAAATTGTCCCTTTGCAAAGCGCATTACTCATGGTCTGTTTTTCATAGTCTTTAATGCCTCTGTTATGGGAGTCAATAGGGAACATCTGTAAGTTCCCGATAATTGCCTTAGTCATTCAAGGATGGTTTCCAGAGGTTCTGCTTAGCATTTGAATTGTACTTTGTCCATGGCAGATAAAGTCAGACTTTCTATTTAAACAGTTACTCGGTGAGGTAAAAGAATAATGTTTAAATAAGGAAAACTGGTGTGGTTTGTAATAACATTGCAAGTTCAAAGATCACTATAACAAATTTCATAATTTCTGATGTTTGTGCTTAGGTAAAGGACTTTTTTTCTACTTTAAGCAGTCTGAATTGTAGAATATCTTTTTGTCAATTTCTGATTTGTTGTATAACCATTTGGCTGATCCTTTGGCACCACTTTTGCTTTTTATCAGAGAGCAGATGTAGTCAAAGTGCTAATGAAGCTGTAGAAACAAGTGACTTTGGCTGCTGATGTGACTTCGCTCCTCAGTCAAAAGGAAAAGCAAGGGAGGAAAGACATTCCAGATGTCAACAGTGAACTCTGCACAGCTCCGGTTTGTGGCCACAAGAGCTTTGTGTACCTGTCCTGCTAAATCCATTATGAATCTCCTGTACGTGGCTTCGCACAGCCAGAGAATTCTCGGAAGCCTTTCAATCAAGCGCGTTACATCGCTCTTCTGCTTTGAGCCAGGCTTTTCCGGAACTTGCAGAATGTGACATTTACGTTTGATGCTGTTTGGAAATTCCAGTAGCCAAGTATGGGAATCCAAGATGCGGGAAGCAGTCTGAATAATATATTTCTCGATAGCAAATACACCCCATATAGCATTATGATAGATACTGATGTACAGAAAAGACTTCTACATACAAAGGTTTCTCCAGATGAAATGGGTTCTAGATGTAAATTGCACTAGACTGAGGTAAGCCAGATGGAATAGTGTAGGGAGTAACAAATAGCAGGAGGTTTGGCTTCCTTCAAGAGAGCATACGCTTCATGTAGGTCTCTCTGGACCGCTCTCCGTAAGCCACAGCAGTGTAGCGGGTTGAGTTTCATGTGTAATGTTTCAGGAAAAGGCCTTTTTTTATGAGACCTGAGGTCTTGCAGAATTGGTTGTACAAGTAGCATTGGTAGTTCTAATTATCAATCTTTGTTAACCAAATTTTCAAGGACTTTTGCACTGAACTTACTCATTTTAGTTGGGAGTCTGTGTGTACATTGTGTGTTGTAATGCAGCAGGTAATCTTTGGAAATCTGAGAGTTGAGGCTGTTTCTAATTCTAAATTGTTATTGAAAGTCAGTATGATTTATGCACCCTTCAGAGTGACTTTGAACTCCAAAAATGTGTATCAGGTGCCAAAACACTTCCTTTCTTTTTTAAAGTAAAGCCATCACACTGTATAGCAGTTGGAGGGCACCGGAAACATGATACTTTTATTCATAGAGTCATATATATGATTTCATTAGCGTGTGTGGCAACACATACACTGGTTTCCTCTAATGAGTATTGATATGCAGTGCACAGAGAACAGACTGTGTTCTTTCTCTTTGCGTATTCCATTAGATGTCCTGCTTTTATGTGCCAAGCAAAATGCACTCTGCAGACTATCGTGAGACCTCAAGAGTGTCATGTTTCATTGTCTGAAAGCTGTGGAACAACAGCCACTTACTTTAAGAGAAGAACAAATCTACAAAGCAGAGGGCTTTATAGAGGGAAAATAAATGATCACAGAGATCATTCTTGTAAACACAGCGTGCTCTGATACATTCATTTATTTAGCGTGTTTGTGTGTGGAAGCACTCTATGAGTTTGCCTTCGTGAAGGAAAGAAGCATAGAAAGGATCTGCTGTGTAGTGGTGACGATTTATGTAAAGTGGTAAGCAAAAAAAAAAAAAAAAAACAGTTTTGTTTATAATTCTTTATTCATTTCTGTGACTGGTTAATGGTTTTTAACTGTTGGTGTTTCCAGCAAGTTCATGTTAAGGGCTTGTGATAGTTTCTCTCAAGTAAATGGCGTCCTCTTGTGGCTAATAGTGGTAATGCAAAACAAAAGTTTGCTCTAAATTTCTGTAGATCAAAATTATATATTTTTATTATAATTAATACAAGTGTTTTATTTTATTTTATAATGAATCTCTCTTTAAAACTTTATTCTGTGTTGTACTAGTTTCATGGCATTCATTTCACTGTGTCCATCTTATGTCCCAGTTATTGGTTTGTGTTGAAAATGCCTTTTTATGACTTCAGTATTATGACTGTTCTGTTGTTTTAGTGTTTTCTAAGCAAAATGTTGTTTTTTTTAAAGCTCTAAGATAATATAAATGCTATATTATCAGTATTTTAATACATTTAACTGCACTACTTTATTAGTTTTATAGGAACTTGTTACAAACAGTTTGTGTGACATATTTTATAGGTCGAGGTTCTTTAGGTACAATCAGAGCCATATAGAGTGAGAGTTGCGACAACTCCATTGACTCCAATGGAACGCTTTTTTTACAGCAATGGCGGCTCGTGGAGCCTCTCAATAGTTCCCGGAAGTGGCGGCAAACCGATGCCGCGCCGTAGAAGATGCAGCAGAACAAACCGTTTGCGACGCACTTTTAACAGGTAAGACGTTTAAATAATAAGATTGAATATTATCAGTACATCTTAATAACAATAAATTGCAAATTAAAACCTTCTAGTAGATAATCACTCATTAAATGAGTAGATTTAAGGTTTGTTATCAGATAACTAACAGATTAGGCTAGGATTGGAGCTGCATAAAGTTAGTAACGAACACCCTAATAATTGTAAAATCTGTTCTCATAATTCAGTTTCATCCATCGTGTTTGCAATTAGAAAAAAAGGAGTATAAACATATTTTTTTGCAGGGTGGGGAAAGTTAGCTAACGTTACATAGCCTATTACGTTAGTTCAATATAACGTGTGACAGCGGTGAGTGGAAGTGGTAAAAATGAGGTTATAAAGTTTGTTCCTTATTACACGTATTAAATTACTTAATAATAAAATGCACCCTATTGATATACATTTAGAGTGAATTGAGTTTGCAAAAACATGGGTGGAGTGTTTTTAGTCATTGTGATTCATTTACTATTACCTGTCTATATTATATAATAATACTGTATTATATATTTAGACTTGTTAGTGTATAAAAGTAACATACTGTAACATTCTGTGGGTTCTGGTGGGTGGAGGATTAGTGGTGCCACTGCACTGTTCTGGGATGGAGCATCAGTGAGGATGCAGGTCAGGAGAGCTGAGGGGACCTTTTTTTTTTGATAGCTGAATTTTCATTATTTTTCTTAGTGCTGCCTTTGCATTGTTTGATTTTTTGATTTTTTTTTTTCTTGTCTCTTAAATTTTTTTAATAGACCCAGGTAACTGGCTGATGGTTCACAGGAATGCTGACTGGCTGCTGACTGACTTGCTGCTGGTTGACTGGGCAGTGTCACCTGTCCCTGTCTCTCCTCTCTAGCCATGTCCTTTTTCTTCACTCTCACTTTCCTTTCTCTGAGTGTCCTCGTTCTTTTTTCCTCAACCTTTGAAACTGATAGAGGTAGAATACATGGTTTTGCTAATTTTAAATATTGAAAATATCACATCACTTTACTTCAACTAGTACGAGTTTGTACTTATTATATATGAATCACCTGAAATAACATAGCTGTAATCAGCAGCCATTTCTTGTATGTTCACAGGTCTAGGGGTGCATCGTGGAGCAGGGCCCTCCTCTTTTTGACCACAGGACGATGTACAAAGATTGTGGGAATAGCATCTGGTCTCAGCCTAATTTTTTGGTCATGACAAATTGCATTGCCGCAATTTGTCTGCATACTGACTTCAGTTTAGGTTCAACACACACCTTTTTTTTTGTCTACCCACTTACAGTACATATAACATGGTGGTTAAATGCACAGTTATAGGTAACACTGATGACTCCCTCCAATGTCTCACCATGAGTCTCAGCTCCCTGGGTTTTGCAAGGCTTTGCTTGTTCCTTATTTCTAGTAAAACATTGTCAATGTAAAAAAGTGCAAATAAATGTAAGTATAATTACCTAACAATTTTTTGTTGTTGTAATTTTTATTTGTATTTAGATTGCTCCTGCTGACTTGAGCCAACCATTATTTTCTCCTCTCTATGTCAGCGGGGAAGCCATACATTCGCACACCTTTCTCTGACTGAGTGGAGCATCCCCATGCAGCACAGTAAACCACGGTGGAGACTATGCAAGGACAACATGAAAGAAAGGACACATACAAAATGCTTGTCATGCTATTAAATTTATTAGAAATGTATTCATGAATTGCTGTAAATAGTTAATTGTATAATTACAATTTAAAATAACTGTTTTCTATTTTAAAATGGAATATACTCCTGTGATGCCAACCTGAATTTTCAGCATCATTTTGAATGGCAGTGTACATGTTTATATACGAGCATGCTTAAGTTGTTTTAAACCTGAATATATTGTGTACATGAATAAGTATTGTAAGAATTATACTAGATATAATAGGTATATTATTTATAATACATAATTATATTACTATATGTAATTGTAAGAATTATAAACAGTAAGCTTCATTTTACATTTATTTAACATGCTAATTACTGCTGCTAACAGTTAATTGACCCATAGTGCGGTGCGAGCTGAAAATCACCTGTTACCAGCCTGTCTCTGTACTACCTGAAAGTCATCAATATGACATGAGTTAACATTAGATCAGTGAAAAATGGACAATATGTAACGTAAAAAGGCAACAGCAACCCGTGTTTATAAAACTTAACGTTAGCCTGAAATACGTTTTTAAAATAACGGTAATTGAACACTAATCCTCAAATATTACCCGATTTGATATTTTAAAAACAACATCGCTGTAACTAATATTACTGTAATAATAACTGTAACTCATGCTACATACATATGTCAGTGTGTTGTATAAACATATAAAATAAATGCATTTATTGACTCCTTATTACCAGAAATCGCAGTTCTGTCACTCTACTCTATCAGTTTGAATGGCCGCCAATGCACTTCCTGGAACTATTTGAAGTCTACACGAATCACGTGACAACCAAACATTTCGAACTTCCGTTGTCGCAACTCTCTCTCTATATGGCTCTGGGTACAATATAAATTATCTTTAAGAATATGTGGGGCCATTTCTGAGAACGGCACTGTTATAAGTTCCAGATGAGTAGGTGTTAAAAAGCATTTAATTTGATGTTTAACACATTCATTGATTCTCAGGAGAGATCAGTCAGCACTGGTTACTATAAACAAGGCAAGGACCAATGCTAATTGGATAATTGGACAGATTAACCAGATGGATTGTTGTTGTCATTAACAGTGACAAATTCATTATAGAATGTTAACAAAGGTCACTAGGAACATATGTTCAGTGTGTCCCTGTGTGTCATTAATGCATGCTTTTCATAGGTATTTGAACCCAAATGTATCTGATATTGCCAGTTTCATTTGCATTCTGGCTTAACCATTGGGTTATAAATTTATTTGCTATTCTATAAAGCTTCAAGAACAGCAAGGTGCTGGAAAGTATACAGCATGATCATGCTCACTGTTTGACTCTTGTTTTTACTGACCCCGCACTCCACCCCACCTTCGTCTAGGGTGACCTAAATTACACCACCCAAGAAATGTTTTCACAAGAACATCTGTCTTCAATTTCACCCAAACCAGCCACAGCCATCCTGGTCATTATTCAAAGACAATGAATGACCCTTGTATTTTTATGTGACTCTATTACATTACATCATTTTCGTTTATATATCCCTAAGATATACCTATTGATAGACACAGAACATTGTGCAACATTTATACTGTGTTGATGCTGGATATTTCTCCCTAACACAGCCAAGATTTTGGCAAGGAGAAATACATTTTATATTCCTCCCTCGTCCCTCATTTGTCATGCTGTACTGAATTTCACCACTAGTGGGAACTCTATGACTTTTAGTTCAGTTCATTATTTCGTTCTCGTTCTCGTTTTTTTTAGTTTTTTTTTTTTAGTTTTTTTTTTTTTTTTTTTTTGTAGTATAATTTCATCATACATGGGCAAAATATTAGGCACTTTTTGTGTGTGTGTGAAGCAATGCCAATTTTCCATTTTTTTTTTTTTTAACCGGTGTTTTTTTTTTTTTTTTTTTTTTTTTTTTTATAACTTTTCACATCAGAATGTCCAGAAATGGAGTGGACTCTCAAGCAGTATTCCTCAGGAGCCCACATAAAGCTATATGTCCTCTGAAATATAATTCTGTGTAGTACGCCGTAGTGTTTTTGTGTAGAGTGAGTGGGATAAAGCCCCAGCTGTGAGGTTCCGAGTCTGTAAGCGGTCATGTTTGTGCTCCGGACTCTCCTGAGCATCGTTTCACGCATGTCTGACCACTTTTTCCACCGTGCCAGACTGTCTCAACACCTCCGAGTCTCCTTCCTCCACATGGGAGTGCAGTTTCAAACATTAGCCACAGCAAGCATACATCAGTAAATCAGCTCACAGTCGTGACAGATGCATGGAGGACCTGTTACATAGTCACCTGAGGGAGAATGTTAAAATGTCTGTTTGTGTGTGAGCGTGTTTGTTACTGTGCATGCTAGCCAGCCAAAAAAGTAGCTTAGGGCCACATGGGTATAGGGTGTTATCTTGCAGATATGTGGATGGAGACACACTTCCCACATCCAAATGTGCATACTTCCCTACTATTCATTTAAAAACTGTCAAGAAGAGTTTGAATGTGAGTCATGGTTTTGAAACCAGTTTTTTTCTGCTTTTGGAAATGTACATTTTAAGCAAATTTACGTATACTTTTGTAATAATTTATAATTTAACATTTTATCAGACAAATAGTATCTTTAAGTGTCATCTAAAACAAAATTACTTTATAAAAAGCTGTAACCATTAGTAATTGTTTAGATATTGGAATTAATTCCTTACTGTTTTGTGTAATGGAATATGCTAAATTAAAATTGTGACTCAAAAAAAACTAGTTATGAAAAAATAATGTTAAGAGTTGGCTCCTCTAAAAACTCCAATGATGTACTTTTTTTATAAGTGAAAGTTGACAATACTTTAGAGTTAAATATGTGTGACAATTTTTTTTCTTTTTTTTTTAAATACTGTAACTGTCATATATTTATATATATATATATATATATATATATATATATATATATATATATATATATATATATATATATATGAATGAAAGGCATTTATATATAAAGATAATGGATTATGGATCATTAATCGTTCTTTTTTTTGTCATGCGAACATGAATGTTGTGTTAAATTAAAATACTGTCTAAATTAATGTAATTTAATATGCTGACACGAAATTTTTTATTTGAGTTTAATTTAGTTTTTTATAACAGAAATGTCATATATTGTTTGAAAATTACATGACAGCCTGAAATTAACCAATAATATTTGTTAGTACTCAGTGAAAAAAAAAATAGCTTGAAAGGACCCCATACTTGCTGCTAACAGTTGATATTATATTTGATTTAATTAAAATGTTAAATAATAAATAAGATCACAAAAACTTTTTTGTGTGTGTGAAAATGTTCATGTTTCTCATAAAATGTCTTGTGTGTGTGTATTTAGAGCCTCTAATGAGTTTCCATGCTGAATCCCAGCCCAGCGTAGTGTGTATTCAGTAGTAGAGCTCAGCGTGAGTTCTCTCTCTTTCTCTCGTCCTCTCTCTCTTTCCCCTGGGTCAGCCTCCTTTCACTCAAGTGTGTCTAACAAGGAGGAAAACAGAAGAGACACTGCCCCCTTAAGAAAACAGGACATCAACACAGTCTATCAACTCAGTGACAGCTCCCACAAATCCTCTTCACTTCCTATCGCAACTCTCTATACATCCTGTTCCTCTGTCTTAGCAGTTTCAATCTTAATTCTTGCAAACATAAAAAATACAAATCTTTTCAAGACATCCTTCCATCCATCCATCCACCAATGTTTTGACATTATCCTTTGTTCTCTTTCCTCAGCATCCTTCATTCAGTGTTTCAAAAATCATGCAACAGGCTTCAGTTGTGTAACACCCGCTTATATTTCCCACATGTCTCCAATACACTAATATAATTTGTGCAGGACATGTTTGTGTTTTCGGGAACATTTAAATCCTCATCAGAGATGACAGTCAGGGGGTGTCGAGGGTGTACGACACCTCAATGGCATCCACATGGGTAAGTGTGTACAAGCACATGTTTACATGTTGCGTGTGGGTTGTTACATGTGTGACAGACAAGACTCCCCTCTGCCTCAACCCACCACACTTTCCACCGCTCCCCCAGAACATAAACAGTCTGCACCATAGGAATGTTATCCCAAACCCACTAATTTGCCTTGATTACATTAATATTTTTCAACTGAAATTGCCCTTTTCCCCTTCCTATTGCTTGTGTTTATTTTTTTTCTCTCTCCTCCTCCTCTTCTCCTGCCTGTTCATTTCGTTCTCTATTAGGACTAAATTAGAGGCCATTAGCTGGCAGACGGATGCCCTGCAGTTCCGGTCTGGCTGTGAGCTGGAGCTGGGGGTATTGTGGGCAAGACGGGGTTACTCTCTGGAGATCTTTGTTGGCTAGAGTCACACTGGGGTAAAGAGGGAAAAAGAGGGAGTGAGGTAAAGATAAAGAAAATGATAACGAGTGAGTAATTGCTGCTTTCAGGCATGAACAATTTCTTGTACTTCCTCCTTAAGCCGTCATTGTCTTGGTCCATAAGTAAGATGAGGTATCATGATGAGAAACCAATGTAGCTTGTGAACAAAAGTCTACAGGATATCAGGGTTAAGCACACAATGCATTTTAAAATTACAATTCAATCCCTAATTTCAAATCCCAATTGAGTTTGAAAACGTAATGCAGAACTGCAAGGAATGAGACTGAAAATGAATTGGAATTCAAAAAAATGCAAATGACGAGCACAATCATATGGCAGTTCGTAACTAGTTTTCGTTTTGTCAAATTGGTGGCTAAGTCATATATCTTCGTAAGATCTCATTTGTGCATTTTTGTATGATATGCTGGCACCCCATTGGCTGTTATATTTATGTTTTTTTTGTTTCGTTTATTTATGTTTAACTTTCAGTAAATTCAACTTCCTGCCACTCACTTTCAAATTGTTTCCCTTTCGATTCATTCACTTCTTTGATTTTGTTGAATTACAGTTCAAAGAAATGGATAACACATGTTTTGAGTGCAATTTGGTAAGGCTTTTTTTTCTAAATGATAAAGATGACATTTAATTTAAAGTTAATATTTTTTCCTATTCTTATTTAAATGTCCAGGGAATATTTCCTCTGGTCACAGAAGTTCAGCAGCAGGTGTTCTGTGGTCTGACTTGAGCGCAGCAGCTGGTCTGGGGTGGATGAGTGTTCTTTCTTCATTTTTACCACAATCGTATTACCACGCAGACCTCATCCACTCCACTGTTACTGACCACAGGTGGTTCATCCATCCGTCACTATTGATGCTGTAATGTCATTTATCCACTGATGGTGTGTACAGACACTGAATCAGCCACTGAATATTTCTAAGTCAGGAAGCAAACGGCGTATAAAATGTCAGACATAATTGTCTTTTTAGGAACAGATACAGCTTGAATTCTTGAGGCGATTCATTTGAGAGA